>NW_007726270.1:22414-35967 GCF_000696425.1 Galeopterus variegatus | reverse complement strand
CCGGGCGCCGGTCCGGTACGGGGGCAACACTGAGGGTTGCGATCCGTTGCCGGACACGGAAAAAGACAAAAGACCAAAAAAAAAAAAAGAATCAGCTTGGCAGTATACATCCCACCCACCCCAGTTGTGCTCTACTGGAACACAAGCTCTAGTAGATGCTCTTGACTTCCCCTGTGAGGGCCATGCAAGCCATATCATGAAGAGTCTAGTAGGAAATCTCATTTGCAAGGTGGTGTAACAGTTGAGCATTGCCAAGTGTATTTAGGAACAGATTTAACAAAAGCTGTACAAAACTCCACATTGAAAACTGAAAACACTGCTGACTGAAATTAAAGAAGACCCAAATGAGAAGTTTATGATGTACATGAGCTGGAAGAATCAATATTGTTACGTGTCAGTTTTCCACAAATTGATCTCAGGATTCACCCCAATCCCAGTCAGAAAGCCAGCATAGGAGATTGACAAGCTGATTCTGAAATTGATTTGGAAGGTGGTCCTCTGCCTCCAGCTCTCCCTGGATGAAGTGAAGGGGACAGGGAAGAACAATAATGGTTTTTATTTTTTTAACACTGTGTACCTTGTGCTTTCTCTACATTATGCTAATCTTGGCAGCACACTGTTCTTCTTACACAAACGAGGAACCTGAGGATCTCATAGCTAAGGATATTCCCAAGGTGTTTGTAGAGCCAGGACTATGACCTGTTTGCCTTCCTGCTGGTTCAGGGTTGAGTTCGGTGGCCTGCTCTGTTATGAGGCCACCACAGGTCTTCAGTGTGCCCAGCACACTAAGCGACTATCTTTAAGACTTCCAGAAATCACTGAGAAATGGGACACTCAGTTTTGTTGACAAAGAACCAGATTTCAAAAGTATCTTGGGAGATTTTTTTTTACTGTGTTCATTTGGGCCTTTTGAGTTTATAATTTGAAGCATATGATATAAAAGAGATATTTTATATTTTGGTCAGATTAAGAAATGATTTTATAGTCATATGTTGAAAAAGCTGTTCTTATTAGAAATAAAAAATGAAATAATCTATTTCTTGAGCAAACATTGGATTTGTGACCACTGCAGGCTGAAGAAGGGACTTGCGTGACTCCCAAGGCCAGCCCAGCATCTGGCAGTGCAGCTTATAAAATAAACTATTGCAGGAAGAAGGTGTCAGTGCTGTGGTGTCAGGAGGCTAGCCTGTGCGAGTTTAACAACACTTCTGTCTAATTTGCTTTCGTGACCTATATTGCTGAGCATGTACCACAAATCTCATTCTTTTACCTGTCCCCCAGGGTGATTTCCTAAAATGCAAATCCAGTGATGTTACTTTTCTGCTTAAAATTCTGCAGTGTTTTTTTTGTTTTTTTTTTTTTGCTGTCCACAGTGAAGTTCTTGGAAGTGCGTTCCAAAGCCTAGGAGAGATGAGGAAGGCTGCTATAGGCTTTAGAATTTTAGAGAAATTGGGATATAGCACAAGTAAACAGGTTTCTCTCACTACAGAGCTATCCAAAAATGTTAATATGCTAATTTGGATTGTGAGAAGATACGGGTCTTAACCTTTTCCAAATTCACTTGCCTGTGAAACTGCCACTTCTTGCCTTGATCGCCCCATCACAGGCCTCAGGTTAGTAAATGCTGCAGAATACAAGATGAGAGCCAGGCTCCTGTTCGTCACCTGGACCCAGGCTATCTGTGCAGAGGCTCCTCCTGTCCTTGCTGCCCTCCTAAGAGATAACTTGAAGTTTCCCCAGTGTGTGCCATGTTTTGTACCTCTTCCCTACACACATGCTCTTCTGTCTGCTTGAAGTGGCATTTTGCCACTTTGAGGACACTGAGGCCCACGGAAGCTGAGAAATCTGTTCAGCGTCACAAAGCTAATAAATGGCAGGGCCCAAATTTTAATGCAGCCCTTTTGGTCCCAGCCTGTGTCCTCTCTCAGGTGCCACACATATCACATGCTGCCTTGGAGGGGTCTCCTATTTTTGTCATCTTTTACCCATCTGTTATATCATGTCAAGTTTGAGTTATTATAAGGTCATGAGTCTGAATTTTTTTTTTTTAAAGCCAAAGTACTGATCCTGAAATCTTTATTTCAGAACAAGTGTCATTTGCTTCAAAGAAGTCACCTGAGGAAACTCTATACTTTTTCCTACAATGTTGCTGACATCGTTGGTAGCATTTTTGGAGCTCTTTTCTAGAACTGCTTTTAGTAGCACATTCTTTTAAATATATTTAGTAGAGGAGTCTAAGGATAGATTAAATTTTTTTAGAACTAGACACCAGAAATAAGCCAGGCATATTCAGTAAAGGAGTAAGGTGCAGGCTACACAGTGACTAGGTGCACTCTACAGCCATTTAGGCTCTGAAGGCACTTAGTTCCAAAATAGAAGTTCCCCATAGTGTTTTTATCACTAGAGTGTTTACTGTCTCAAGGCAACTGCTTCTATAGGAAGAGCCCTCATTTTATGTATGATTAAAAGAATGGTGAGAATAATCTAGCATTAATGCCTCATACAGCCATATACCTTTTCCTGTCTCATATTCCTTAACTTCTTTGAGACTGGGACTTTCCTGACCTCTTTCCTGATCTGTCATGGATTCGCCCCATCTGACCTCTAGCCTACCCAAGTATCTCTCTGATGCAGGCTGGCTGGCCCGCCACTGCTTCATGAGCATGGGATGACTGTATATCTGTGACTTTGCACAACTCCACCCTGGTCTGTAAACATGCTCCCCCGTCCCAGTCACCTGGCTAGGACCTGCCCATCCTTCCCTGCCCATCTCTGTCAAGCTGAGACTTGAAACAGCATTTGCCATCTTTGACTCTCTCATGTATTAGTTTCCTATTACCGCTGTAACAATTACCACAAACTGAGTGGCTTAAAATGACACAAATTTATCTTTCAGTTCTTAAGATCAGAAGTCTGACATGGGTCTCAGTGGACTAAAATCAAAGTGTTGGCAGGGTTCCTTCCTAGAGGCTATAGGGGAGAATTCATTTCCTTGACTTTTCCAGCTTCTAGAGGCCACCTGCATCCTTTGGCTCATGCCCCTTCCTCCGTCCTCAAAGCCAGCAATGGCCAGTGGAGTGTTTCCCAGACTACATGGCTCTGACACTTAGTCTGCTCAGGCTGCCATGACAAAATAGCATAGATCGATAGCTTAAACAATAGAAATTTATTTTCTCACAGTTCTGGAAGCTGAAATTCCAAGATTGGGATGCCAGCGTGGTAGGGTTTTGGTGAGGGCTCTCTTCCTGGTTTGCAGATGGTTGCCCTTTCCCTGTGTCTTCACATGGCAGAGAGAAAGCACGCAAGCCCTCTGGTACCTCTTCTTCTAAGGGCACTAATCCCTTCTTGTGGGCTCCACAATTATGACCTCATCTAAGCCTAATTGCTTCCCAGTGAACCCATCTACAGATACCATCACATTGGAGATTAGGGCTTTAATATATGAATCTGAGGGTGGGGGCAGGCACAATTTAGCCCTATAGTAGATACTGACTCTTCTGCCTCCCTCTTCCACTTTTAAGGACCCTTGTGGTTACACTGGGCCCACCCGGATAATTCAGGATAATCTCCACATCTCAGGTTCGGCTGATTAGCAACTTTAATTTCATTCACAATCTCAATTCCTTGCTAGATAGCATAACATATTCACAGATTCCAAGGATTAGGATGTGGATATCACCTGGCGGGGAGAGGATGTTATTCTGCCTACCACACCTCATCTCTTACTGTTCTTACAGTTTCGAGGTTGAATCAGTTTTGACTCTTTTTTTCAGCCAAACATTAAGGGATACCTAATATTCAGGCACTGTTAACACTTTAAATATTGCTCATTATTGTCCCTTGAGGTCAAGAACCAATTCTGGGAGACAGTGCAGTTTAGGGTAAAGAGCACATAGGTGTCAGAATCCAAGAAGCCTGGATTAAAAGCTAACAGGGCCATTCAAATAGTTTGTGACATTAGGAAAACCATTTAATCTCTCTGAGCCTCAGTTTCCTCTCATGTAAAATGGTGTTGGTACAGGGCCATTGTTGGACTCCTGCGGATGTAGCCAATTATAAAGCTATGCGACTATACCAATTGTCTGGCTAGGCAATTCATAACTAAAGCCAAAATGTTTCATTATTTTAGTTACACTAAGTTTTCCACTTCTATTGTCAGGGCTAGGGGTTAGGGCTCACAGACTCTTCAAACCCGTTGTACAGACTGGGTTACAGACCCCTCACACACCTGGCTGGGTCTCCAGACCCCTCATACGCAGGTCCACATTCTCGGTAATGGGGAAAGATCCTGGGAGCCATTGGCAGACAACGCAAGCTCAGTCCTCAGCTTCATCAGATTTGGGAAAGTATATAGGAAAATGGTAAGGGCACCTCAGATGTTCAGAATCTTGCTGAGCATTTGATGTTAATGTACACATTTGCCCACATGTTCCTTGGTTGTCTAATGTAATTGTGCATGTGTGCCCAGGTGTCCTGGGTTATGGACTTGAGTATAAAGGATGAGTGGCTCTGATCCACAGTGTCCCCGACCCCCGAGATGCCCCTACTGCTGCTGGAGGCTGTTGCTGCCAGTACCCCTGGGATGCCCTGAGAGGCTGCTGCCGCCGCTGCTGAGGACTGAAATTCTGTCATCTGCCAGTGGTTCCTGGGACCTTTCCCAGTTATCTAGTGTGGACTTGCGTGTGAGGGGTCTGGTGACTCAGTCTGTACAATGGGTTTGAAGGGTCCGAGCCCTAGCCCTGATAATACAAATGGAAACTTAGTATTAGTCTTAATATAACTAGAATAATGAAACGTTTTGGCTTTAGTTATGATTTGCGTAACTCAACAACTGGCGTAGTCACATAGCTTTACAGTTGGCATCAGCAAATCCAGCAGTGATGGTCTCCCTGTGGCCCCCCCCCCGCCCAGGGGTATTCTGGGGGCAGGGAACGCCGTGGATCAGAGCCGTTTGTCCTTTAACCCAAGACACCTGGGTGCATGTATGCAATTACATTAGACAATAACCAAGGAACACCTGGTGGGCGCACGTGCATATTTACATCAAATGCTCAGCAAGATTCTGAACATCGGAGAGGCCCTGACCGTTTTCCTTCACTTTCTGTACACCATCATACCATGTACCTACACAATAACGTAAATATTGCCTCAGTAATCCCCAATGTGATGGTATTTGGAAATGGGACCTTTGGCAAGTAATCAGGTTTAGATGAGGTTACGAGGGCCGGGCTCTCATGATAGGATTATTGCCCTGCAAAGCCTTAAATATTTACTCTCTGGCTTTTTAGGAAAAAGTTTGCCAACCCCTGCATTTGGAGCAGTGATTTTGAACTTTAGGGTTTATCAGAATCCCCTGAGGGTCTTCTTAAAACAGGATTACTTGACCCCAGCCTCAGAGTTCTGGTTCAGCAGGTCCAGATGGAGCCTGAGTATTTACTAATAGACCAGGCTCTCAGGTGATAGAGCTAGTCTTTGAGAATATTCCTTAGAACCACCCTACCCGGCCCCACTTTCAACATTGGACTGGGCCAGAAGGGTATCAGTGTGTCCCACATATATATGAAACAGTAGTATTCTTACACAATAGTAGGTATATGAGGGTACTTCTCAAAGTTCATGGAAAGATTCATATAATCTTTATTTTTTTACCCTAGTATTATGTTTGCTCCCAGTTTTCAAAAGGATGACAACCCAGCCAGGTGTGTTTTTTGGAACGTCTTGTGTACAGGTTTGCAAAAGCAGTTATTATAATGATTTATTGAGAAGCTGTTTTTACAATAATTTTTCCCACTCATAATGGAGTGCTATCTGACCTCTTTAAAAAAACAGTTCATATTTATTTTAAAACTCTTAGTCTGAGATTTCCCAAGCTCTGTCTCCGCCCAAAGGTGTTTTTTTCCCCCAGCTGGGAAGTTGAAGCTAACATTTTTCAGCTGTGTTTGACATATCAGTGGGTGGAAAAATTCATCTTTTTCAAGAAGGAAGCAGCAAAAGACTTTTGTTTTCACTTCTCTAGAATTACTCTGTCTTAAAGACTTGGTGGAGCATTCTTACTGCGAGTGATATCCCCTCTCTGCCCTCAATCTGAATGTCCTGGAGAAATTGTCACATCCTTGAAATGAAAAGTACACAGAAATGTTAATTTTCTCTCAAGCCCTTACAGTCTTCCACCTATAAAAAAGAGAATGCAACAACTTTGTGTGTGTGTGTGTGTGTGTCTGATATTTGCAGTGTTAATTAGAATATGGGATTAAAGTAAGCTTAAAATTAATACAGATAACTGTTTATATTATAGATCATATAATAAGAATAGGGCAATTCAAAAGAAATATATGTAATAGTTTTAGGAAATGCGTGCTTTAAGAAGGTACTATATCTGGCATGATTTTCTACCTGTTACCTGAGAAGATAAAGTCATAATAATCCTTGATGTGTGGAAAGAATACAGCGAAACTGGTACTCTGTTACATTGTTATGGCATTGAAAGCTGACACACAGTTTTTGGAGAGCAGTTTGGCAGTGCGCATCAAGAAAAATAAAAATCTATATGGAAATAGATCTATGCACAACAATGTTCATTGTGTTGTATCATGGTTTATCATAGTGAAAAACTGAACACCTCCTATAACGAAATTATGATCTAGCTACTTGATGGAATTATGGTTATGTAGCAACATGAAAAATGCTTATGATGAAATCTTTAGGCAAAAAAGTTCAGGATACATGGGCCGGCCTGGTGGCGCACTGGATAGTGCGCCGCTTGGGAAGCACGGCGGCGCTCCCACCTGAGGGTTCGGATCCCACATACGGACCGGTTCCCGCTCACTGGCTGAGCGAGGCGCGGGAGCAACGCCGAGGGTTGCGATCCCGTTGCCGGTCCCCGGTCCGGTACGGGGGCAACACTGAGGGTTGCGATCCGTTGCCGGACACGGAAAAAGACAAAAGACAAAAAAAAAAAAAAAAGTTCAGGATACAAAATATATGTACACCATATCCATGATAAAAGGAATAGATTATAGCAAATGATAAAAGAAAGCATATCTATATTGATATTTATAAACTTGAGGGTAGAAGCATAATATAATAATAAAAATCTGATAATCACAGAATATTTGTTATAGGCCAAGCACTGTGCTAATAAATAAATATGTGCGTTGTGAGTTAGGTAGTGTCCATTGACAGATGAGGCACCTGAGGCAGAGGTAGTGATTTGCCTAGAGTTATATAGCTAGAACTAGAGCTAATATTCAAAATCAGGTGTCCCTCCCACCCTGTACTCTGACCATTGCACTACACTGCCTGGTGCTCAGGCAGGGTGTGAATGAGCATACACAATGGAAATAAACAAGTAGTCATGTGTGGGAGTCTCCCACACATCATCTGGCTGAGCCACAGCCATGTTTCTGAAAAAACTCCAGGTGGTTTTGGTTGTTTGCAAGTTTAGGATGAGCCAGTGCCTGACACGGTGCTAAAGCTGAGTCACAGGGAACCTCAGCAAAGTCTATAGTGCTCCTAAAAAAGGTCATTGTCCCATTATTGAGCTATAGGAACAGCATTTTAAGAGGAACCTCAGAATCTTAGAGCCAGAAAAGCCTCACTACAGTGTCCTCTGAAGGACGTAGTACTCTTAATTTTGGAAGAGGTGGGGAGAGGACATCTTTGAAGGGCTCTCTCTGGGGTGAGGAAGCTAGACATATTATCTGTTCCTCTCTGGAGGGTGGTTTCACCAGAGCAAGTTTTGACTAAAATATGAGGGAGAAGATAACTGGGTGAGCAGCCTCAGAGGCGAGCTGGGCATTGGAGGGTTCCGGCAGCGGGTTGGTGATGTCTGTCTCTGAGGAAGTTGAAGAGGGAGGTGAAGACGTGGACTCGAAGAGCTTGCAGAGGTCTTTCAATTAGGAGGCTCTGAGAGTCCAGCTATGTCTCCTCTGCTGGTTAAGAATAATGGTTAGAATTTAGATGGCTCACTTGTGGAGTCCTATCGGCAGTGATCAGCATATTAGTCATGGGAGGATAGAATCTGAATGAACACGGAGATTTGTGACTTAAAGTCCAAGTATTAACATGTGTCATACTTAGGGTCATCATGTTGATTTGGTAGGAGATGCAAGCTCACTTAGGCATGGGCTTTTTCACCTGGTGTGTTGGGTCTGTGGACAGGCTTACAGGGTATGTGCATCGCGAAACTTGTAGCAAAGTTACGTAGAGGTCACTTTTCCTGGAGAGATCATTTAAAACATTCTTCTGGTTTTTACTGGTGTCTGTGATAACCAAAAGACTAAACAACCGCTGATGTAGCCATACCTCCTTCCCCATAGGTGGATACCATCACCCAGTTGGCTCTTTGTCTTACTTACTGTAAATCATTATCCAAATTATTCAGCAGATACTTCTGAACCTGTTTCCTTATTTGCAGAATCCTACAGAGTTGTCATAAAAATGAAAGATTATTTTTATGCATGTGTAATGTTCACAATGAGTGGTAGCTATTGTCATCTGAGGCTTTAGAGACCACAGGCTTTCTAGGGGCTGTTTGTCTCTGAGGGATGAGGGCCCTGAGAACTCATGAAACCACAGGAGTTGTCTCTCCTAGTTGCTATGCTCTCGTTGGAGGTGGACTGGGGGCAGTGATGTTGTCTTATTAAGTCATCACTGTGGTAAGCTCTGTAAGTAAAGGGAATTGTATCCCTTGGGTATGATGAGGTAAAAGCAAATGAGAAAAAAGGCTGAAAGCAACTTACAGTGGCAAAAGGCACATTCTGTAGGCAGCTAATCAGATTGCTTTGCCAACATGAGCTCTTCCTCCATGAAAGGGCATCAGCGTAATCAGATGTAAAGTCTCTAATTGCTTGTAGTCTGCATTCGGTAAATGTCGACTTACCTCCTGGCTTTGAACTTCAGACACCTTGGGATTCCAGGCTAAAGGAGAGCCTTTCCTGCTCTTTGGCAAGAGCCCATTTCCTTCCTCAATTTTGTCTTACAGTAGCCCTAGGGTGGAATCAGATCTCCAGTTAAGGAGAGTCTAGGAGTGAGTCAAGCAGCTGGGAGCTCTGTTTTAATCTCATCCTGTACTAGATTCTGAAGGAAGAGACTCTTAAGCTTTACCTCCTCCAAGAAGCCTTTCCTATCACCAGCCTCCAGAAAATCTACTCCTTTTCTCATATAGTGCTCTTTCCTGTAGTGCCATTTTTCTGCCTCATGTCATTTATGTCTCAATGCCTTGTTTTTGCATGTTTGTCTTTGTCTTGCTAAACTGTGTGTTGGCAGGTACCAAAGCTTTATTCATCTTTCATCAGGGCTGATCTTATCATGTGTATCAGTCCATTTTGTGTTCCTATAACAGAATACCTGAAACTGGGTGATTTATAAAGAAAATTAAATTTATTGCTTACAGTTTCTCAGGCTGGGAAGTTCAAAGTCCATCTGGTAGTGGTGACAGTGACCCAGGGGTCTCACATTGCAAGATGGTGGAAGCAGAGAGAGTGAAAGACAGACTCTCTTCTTCTTTTAAAGCCCTCTGAACCACCATTTTTAATCGATTCACTACTGAAGGTTCCTACAATCCAATCACCTGTTCAAGTCTCCACCTTTCAATTACCATATAGGATTTTCCACCCTCTTAATAGTCACAGTGGGGACTAAGATTCTAATACATAAAACTTGGGGGACACAATTCAAACTTCAGTGAGTTTTGGGGGAAACATAATTCAGTCTACTACATCAGTCACTTTAAAATCTTTTGGCTGATCTCCATAACCTGGGATGAAGTCCTTCATCTGGCCCCTGCCTGCCTCTCTGCCCATTGGTGCTGCCTCTCCCCATGCTCTGGCCACACCAAGCACCTTATATTCCCCCACAGCATCGTTCTGTTTCTAGCCTTGTGTCAATGCACCAAATTGGTTGGCTTATGAGTCTTTCTGTCTTATTGGAAGTTTGCTCCTTGAGGGAAGGGCCTCTGTTTTATGAATCTTTGTATTCATTAGTGTTTACTGTGTAGGCTTTCGACATAATTGGATTTTACCCTTTAGTGTCCGGGAACATTCTTGACCTATAATGGGTACGTAGGAAATACAGAATGAATGAATAAAAGTGAATGTTGGTGTGTTTTCTGTACACTGAGCCTATAATCTAAAGGGACAGAAAACACCAACATAAAAAAAATTACACAGTAGATCAGCCTCAACTCTTCACCCCTCTCAACTGGCTCCTATGTGTGCTCCTGTGAGCAGCAGGAATGTATTTTACACGGAGGTAATTGGGGTTGTGTTAAGTTATTCATACAGACCTTTAACTGCCATTGAAAGGATATGATCATTAATATAAGGCAGGATCAGAGTATGGGTGATCACAGACAACAGTTTTGTATATTTTAATAGCCCACACCTTGACCATAACAACTCCATCACTAGCTTCCTGTGCTGGGCATGATCAGACGAGATACATCCCAGGGTAACATCTGCAAGGACTGGTGGTTTCGGAGGAATCAAGTTCAAAGGGGATGAGAAATGAGTTTTGAATGAAGTTTTGAAAGTGCAAGGAGCACAAGGTGTTGGAGGAAGCGGCAGGTGATGAAGCCCCCAGAGAGTCTACCTTTCTATTTGCTCAGAGGTCGATAAAAGAGGAAGGATGTTCTCATTGAGCCCTTTGTGGTTGCAGGTACTTCAGTATTGTCAGGTGTTGCAGGTACTCAGTTCCAAAGCCTGTCTTCCCCATGTCAACTTGTCCAGGAGAAGCTTTGGTAGAGAAAGACAGACTAATATTCTTCAAAGGCACGGGCACAGAGAATTAAAATAGTTTAGCTGTTGTAGCTGACGCTTCAGATTTTTAAATTTTGTTTATTCTTGTATGTTGTTTTCTTATCTTAAAGATAATAGAAGCTTAGCTTAGAAAATTTAGAAAAGCGTTAGAACAAAGTCTTGACCCTGGCCAGGTCTCAGTCTCTGTATAACCAGGACAGGCTTAGGGGAGCACTTGGTCTGAGGCCCACCCCCCACTTTGAATGCAGCTCTGCTTGTAAAAGCTGCATGACCCTGGGCTAGTCATTTACACTCGGGCAATCTGTTCCTCATCTGTAGAATATCCTCCACCTCAAAGAAGAATAAAGTGACATCTGGAAAGCACTTGGCCTGGTACCTGGCATGTATAAGCTATTGAGTGCTTGCTATTTTTACCACCACTGTTAGCATTTTGATGTATTTTCCTTTCAGCCTCTTCTCTACATTTCACTTTTTACAAAATTCGGACTAAATATCCAATTTTGTGTCCTGCCTTTTTTTTAACTTGGTATTCTGTCCTGACCATATTTCTATGTCAAGATTTTAAACACTGACATGATATTCCACTTTTTCAATGTACTGTTATTTAACCATTCCCATATATTTGGAGCTATTTACATTTTCAGTTTTCACTCTTTATAAATTTTTCTGTACCCAATCTCTGATCACCTTGATTATTTCTTTAGAATAGATTTCTGGAAGTGAGATTATCTGTTGGCAAAAATGTTTTTAAGATTTTTGATGCAGATTACTGAGTTGTGAACTGAAAGAATTTTTTCAGCCATTTATCTGGAATGACTCTAGAAACAAAGTTCTGAAAATGGGTCTTCCTACGGGATGTCCATGGGGTAGAGACTCCATTAAGCAATGGGGATTATCTTTGACTTTAAGAAATTGCTTTCCCCTGAGCTCATGAGCCAGGTGTTGATGTGATACCAGGCGATGTGTGGGACCGACAGCTTGAGGGGAAAGTGTCTCCTTTACGTTGAGTTGTGCAGAATATCCTGACATTCAAGTCATGGAACACATTTGAATGTTAATCATCATGTTACGTAGGGAGTGTCTTTACAAAGCTGCTGCCGTGGAGAACACGTCTCTCCTTAACGCTCCCTTGGCTGAGCTTGTTGTATGGGTGGTTGGGATGTGCGGCAGCAGCAGATGATTTCTCCTCATCCTGACCCCGAGTGGCCTGTGGTCTGGTCTGGAGCAGGGGTTGGAGGGTCCTCATCGGTTGGAGGGTCCTCAACACCATCAGGCTGATATACAAGCCTAATCCTTGCCCCTTTTATTTCTTGCAGGTATGGCACTTGGCGTTGGGGTTAATAGTAATGTGTGCTTGACTGGAAGGTTGTAACCATTGTCCTAGCCTAGAGCTGAGGATGGTGATAGTGTGATGAGCAAAGGAAGAAGCGGTTCCTGGTGTGGCAGGAAGAGCATCGGACTGAGAGTTAGGAAACCTGAGTTCTCATTCTTCCTTTGCTGTAGGATAGCTGTGTGACCTTGAGCTAGTCACCACCCTCTCTGAGCTTTGGTTTCCATGTCTGTAAGGAGAGGACCCTGGATTAGGTCACCTCTTAGGATCCTTTGGAATGAAAGGACCCAGTAGTGGGCATGGATGGCTCTGAGGAGGTGGGGATGGTGAGACCGATTCTGCTCTGTGTGGGTTTGAGAGCTGGATGCAGGCAGAGTCTTTGAAACGGAGAGTGTTAACAGCAACTGAACATATGGGACTTCCTGGTGTTCCCCTGGGGGTTGATAGCTTCCTGTTTCTATTCTCTGTTGATTCTCTATTTGGCATTTCCTACCTGTCCTTGGAACTCTAGTTCAAATGTCCCCTTCTTGGGATCTGAATCCTCAGTGCCCAGCCTAGGGTGCCCAGAATGTTGCCCGGCACATTGCTTCCTGTTTCTATTCTCTGTTGATTCTCTATTTGGCATTTCCTACCTGTCCTTGGAACTCTAGTTCAAATGTCCTCTTCTTGGGATCTGAATCCTCAGTGCCCAGCCTAGGGTGCCCAGAATGTTGCCCGGCACATTGCAAGTGATCAGTGCATGGATGGATGTATCTTTCCCGAGGCATTCATCTCAGTTACCATGAGCTTGCTTGTCCTATATCCCGTACCAGCATACTGTCGTTCCCTGTTGCCAGGCTGGAAATAATGATTGAAATGTTTGAGATGAAAGTGGAGGTGGCTGAAGGTGAATTTGCTGTGCCTTCCCCACCCCCAATCCTTTGGTAGTGCTGTGTTGGTGGCTTTCTTTTTCATAGTGCTGTGGGCCTTGTTAACCGGTCGGAGCTACATCTGCATGTGTGGCCCACTGAAGAGGAGTAAGGGGCTGCCTTTTGACCTTTTTGGATCCAACAATTTTTGTTTAAACCATATGCACTGGGCCTTCTTGATATCAAATTTTTAAATAACAGAATCAAGCAAGCTAAAAAGCACACAACAAAACCTGATCCTTGCCTCTAAACTCAGTATGTGCACATGCTTGCTGGCTTCATAACAGATTTTTTTGCAAGAGTCTCTCAGTTCATCCCTTCGAATGGATTGTTGGATTTCATGCAGTGAGGTGTGGGGAATAGGAGTGGTGCTGGGTTAGGATTGAGAAGAAATGGGGTCTCGTCCTGGCATGGTCTCTATGACTTGGATCCTCATTTTCCAAAGTCCCTCCCAGGTCAGAGATTCTTGGATATGGATTACTAATAAGAACCAGAGTTTAAAGGACTGATGCATCAAGAAGACATAACAATCATAAATATGTATGCACCCAATGTTGG
>NW_007726270.1:1532-20073 GCF_000696425.1 Galeopterus variegatus | reverse complement strand
AAAGAAAAAAAAAAAAAAAAAAAAAAAAAGAACCAGAGTTTAAGATATATTCGAACAAGGGCGAGGTGAGAGAGTGAGCTCTTTTTAGAAGAACAGCTTTCACAGTTCTGTAAATAAAAGCTGATAGACCCAGTTTGGGATCTTTCCAGAAACTTTCTTCCTAAGCTATTTATTTTAGGTTCCTATCTTAAGTTTGTTTTTTGGCAAAAGAAAAATAAAGATATTGAACTACTTTCTGTTCTCTAGGAAGAAAATCTCCAACTTTAGGTTAATCGGTTAATGTACATTGATGGGGAGGGCTTGTTATTCCTACGGTGAGGCACCATGCTGTGTGTTATAGGAAGACTCAGAGAGACAACAGGGATCGTGGGCTTTAGCAAGAAGCTTCAAATTCATTTGAAGGATGAAAAACACATGTAGAAACCTCAACTAGACCAGTGTGAAGAGGTTCCCACTGACCTAAACTGGGACAGTTTGAGCATCAGAAAATAATGATTGCAGTGGATTAAAGTACCTTAAATATAGATCCATGAGATGGAGATGATGATGATGATGATGAGCCAGAAACTCATTGATCACTTTGGGGTTGTTGGGGATCAGCACATTATTTTGAAGATTAATAAAGGAAAGAATTTTTTGTAAAAAGAAAAAGAAAACCCTAACTTACACCAGGTTAGCAGTCGAAGAGCTGAAGGAAGGATTATAGGGAGTTCTCTCATATTTCTTGGGGTGGAACATGAAGTCTTGGTTGTCTTTTTCTTCTCTCTATGCCAGGTTGGTTGAGTACCAATGAAGAGAAGGCAGATTCCTCTCTCTACAGGTTTCCAAGGCCTGGCAGGCAGCCTACATGGTGCACAGAGTGGATTTGACTCCTGACTCCACCTCTTACCAACTGTGCGATCCTGGCAGGTCACATAACCCCTCTGCACTCCACTTTATTCATAGGAAAAAAAGGATGATAATGGCCACCTCTTGGTGTTATCAGGTTAAGCTGAACAAAAAACTAAAAAGCCACCTTATAGGCATTTACTATATGCTAAGTCCCTTCCCTTAGGGTGTTCATGTAGAGCAGCATTGAGGGTCCAGACACCATTATGAAGGGCACCACAGATTTTCTCCTGTGTTGCTTTGCGTTCATACCACCCAGTACCAGGAAGGAAGCCACCATGGCCTTGCACCTCCTTGGACTGCCCTATGGCCCAGAAAGTAGCAAGCTAGGCAAGAAGAGGGAGTGTGGAGTTTGCATGCTTGTCCTCTTGTCCAGTGTTGTGTTCTCAGCACCAGACATCTACCTGTGGCTGTCAGCTCTCTTTGGAAACTACACTGGAATTACCTATGTCTTGACCACCAATTTTGAGATAGTTAAAAAATAGTATGGGGTTTGAAAGAACCTGCCCTTCACTGTTGACCACATGTTCTAGAATTATAAGGAGAGTGAAACAGAAGAAATTATTGCTCCATCTGTGAAATGGAATTTTAAAAATCTAAAAATTAAGTACTTTAATTTTGTCAAGGTAAACTATTTTAAGCTTTGAAACAAACATCAGTGTAGCAGAGTAAAAGAATGGACTTTGGAATCAGATTCAGGGTTGAATCCCAGTTCTGCCACTTTTTGGCTCTGTTTCCTAGGACAAGTTATTTGAGCTCTTTGAGCCCAATTTTCTATCAGCATTATGAGAAATTATGCATGTCTTATGAAGTTTATAAAAAGATACATGTGAAGTTTATGCTCCATATAAGTGACACATGTTGCTATTGTTACTATTGTTAGTGCTGTTGGTTATGTGGTGAGTGTGGTTGAACTGAGTCTCCTTCCTTATTTATTCTTAGATTCTGACCCTCGCCTGTGAGTTTCTCATAGCGGGGTCTTTCTCCTTCATGTAGCTGCTACAGTGGGCCCAGTGAGAGTAACTATGACTTACCAAGGCCGAACAGACATTTACTGGCAGAAGTAGGACTGAAACCCAGATCTCGTGAATGCCCTTCCCACCGTGCCGCACACTCTTCAGGAGCTGTGTGTGTGTGTGTGCTTGCATGTACGAGTGTTAATTTGTTTGCCAAATGCATTTACTTTATCTAGAACTCTTAGGCCCTTTTCTGGAATGTAAAAAAAGAAAAGGACTTGAACAGTAAAATTCATTTTCTCTTTTGCTTAGAATTCTCTAAGACACCCAAATGTCACTGGAAGGCAAGGACACAGTGCTTCCCGGGTAGATGGGTCAGCAGACCACTCATAGGTCACAGGGATGGCTCAGGGTCAAAGGCTGCCTTCCAGAAACAAATGTCCCCTTATTTGCCCCAGTTGTTAGGCCCAGCCCAGGTGTTGGTGTTGGCCAACAGTGGTTTTATTTCCCTGAGGAATAATAATAATAATAATAATAATAATTTGGGGGCTACAGAGGGGCTTTCAGGATTTCGTTGGTGAAGGAACTGCAGCACTAAGGCTCTCTCCGGTGGAGTTCACATACAAGTTATGCTGCATGTCTGGCTGCCCTGTCGTGCCTGTAAAGTGGTTGCATTATGTTTCTAATTAAAATAATAAAACATAGAAGTCAGGTAGGTATTCATGCAAATGGAAGTTGTTTCATTGTAGACTGGCTGGTGTCCTTTGAAAATGCCTGACCCAGTAGAGAAGGAATTCTCTTCAACCACATTAGTTTAGAAGCATAACCTGTGGCCCCTACCTTCACCCCTACCCCTGTTTCTGAATCAGAGGTCTGAGATGGGACTGCAGCTTCTATAGTTGAATAAAGATCTGTGTATGATTCTGATGTCTAATAGGGATTGAGAACCACTGAGGTGGATACCCAGAGTCCAGATTTTCACTCTCTAAGTGCTGCTTTGAGAACTAATGATAGTAAAATGCCATCAGATGGATGATCAGAGTTCGCTTTTACTGTTTGAACATGTGTATTGTCTTATATTTCAGGCACCAAGATGGATACAACTTGGTCCCTATCCTTTAAGCACTTTCAATATGTGGGGAATACATTAACCAAATAATTTCAGTGCAAGGATAAGTGCAAAGATAGGAGAGGTGCCAAACCCCAGTACCTGGGGCACAGGGCAGAGTCATGAAAAGCTTCCTGGAGGAAGGATGAGTCTGTAGGATGAATAGGAGTCAAGAGAGGGGAGGGCCTCTGGGCAGAGGGCACATCCTGAGCCGAGGCACAGAGGCACTGAGCTGGCCTTTGCTGCGTGGGCCTGTTCTCTGAAGAAATGGCTGTGGAGTGTGGCTCTGATTTAGAGCCCTGAGCTTCAGGTTGGAAAGGAACAGGGCATCTCTTGTTGAGTTTCTAGGAGAGGGCTGAGTCTGCTGACTGGTGACTTCTGCTGTTAGGCCAAGTGGAGGGGTGGGTCCTAGGCGGTGTGGAAGTGTTGGGGTATCTTTAGCATCTCATCAGTTACGTTGAGGGCTGTAGGACTTGGGCTTAGGCTTTTTCCTCCTGTTCACTGTGCTTGTTCTTTGGGATCCGTTGCCAGTGCAGTGGGTTATGGTCAGTATAGCAAAGTTATTTCTGTTCCTGGTACCACTTGTCTTTTCTCAGACTTTTATTCTGCTTATGCATTTGTCTTCATTGACAACTGAGAAGGACCTGGTGGGGGATGAGGGAGGCGTGCTTGAGACATTTACAGCACATCCCGCATTGCTGTTGCAGCTCACGTGGAAAATGAGGAGCAGTACACCCAGGCTCTGGAGAAGTTTGGTGGCAACTGTGTGTGCAGAGACGACCCGGATTTAGGAAGTGCGTTCCTGAAGTTCTCAGTGTTTACAAAGGAGTTGACAGCGCTTTTCAAAAACCTGGTAAGTGTCCGTTGTGCACGTGCAGCTCTCAGTGTGTAAAATGCCTACAGTTACTCCCGTTGAAAAGGTAGCTAATAGAGGATAATTATGGTTTGATAAACTAGGAATGTATTTCATAGCTCCCGTGGTACTTTGAAGAATTGTATCTCCTATACACGTTGGGTCAATTTGGAATAAAGTTTAAAATTGTAATTTTTATTCTAATGAAACTTAAAATTCATTTTGGCATTTTAAATTTGCACAGCTGTGGGACACAAGGGGAAGTGCACTCGTCTTCTTAAGGGCCTCTGACTTCAATTTTTAGTAGTTCCTAAACTGTGTAGACTGGTCTCTGTTTCTGGTAATTATCATAGGCATTGAAACTTACAATATTTAATAAATGTGTTTCAGACCCGTCTTACACAGCAAGGCAACCTATAATCAAAGCACAGAAATTATCATGAATATTTAAGGCCCTTTATGCTACCTAATGTAGAACCTGAAAAAAACAGGACTGAAAGAAATGTTTCTTTTTAAGCCAGGGGTAATAGAGAGTTGGTGCTTACTGCCTGTGGTAGGTGCTTGGTAAGGTTGGGTGAATTGAGTCTTTCTTGTGCTTGGCAGCTCTGTGCTGTCCTCATGGAGGGATCAGAATTCTGCAGAAGTGGACAACCTAAAGAGAGCTATTTGTGACCTGCCCTGGTAGAATGGACCCTGGGGATCACCCTAGCATCTCTTTCCTGTGTTTCTTTCCAACATCTCCTAAAGGTCATGGAAGACCAGATCAAGGACTCAGTAGTGCTTTCTATGTAGATCACACACAACAGTGTCTTTTTCACTTCTCCTCTCAACAAGCTCATAACAAGTGAAAAAATACCTCATCCTTCTTGAAATGGTGATGATGGAGGGTTTGTAAGTCTGGCCTTAGAAGAGCAGAAACAAGGGCATGTAATGGATGAATTATTAATGGGAAGAGGAAGGAACAAGATCACGAAACCTTTTGGTCTATCTTCACTTGTAAATATTTCCATTGGAAATGTTAAAAATAAAAAGCTATCACTGTGCTTAAGTTTTTTGTTCTGAAGAATTTGAAATCTCTTGGGACTTTGATCACATTTATCACCCTTTGTCACTGCCCCAGACAGGGAGGCAGGCTGCATGCCGAGTAGCAAAACTCTTGCTCACTGTTTCAGCTCTGCTCCCTGCATGCTGGCAGGTGTGCATGTTAGTGTCTCACCACTGAGTCAGCAAAGACTGGAGGTTTTTTTTTTTTTTAATTGAAGAAAGTGCATAGTCCAAGGGTAAAGGTCAATTGATGCTGACGTGGTGGCAGTCTCCTAGTGAAAAAGTCATCTTTCTGCCAGATACCAAGCCCCTTGGTGGGTAAGCCCCTTCCCCATGTGTAGAGCTGTCTGTCAGCTTCCTATTTCCTTGCTCTTAAGTACAAATGAGCAGCCTCCAGAGTGGAGAGATCAGAATAAGCAGAAAAAAGAACTTGGAGGAAACAGAGACAATGCAAAGAGCAGAAGGAAACTTTAAAGAAACTAATTTCTCAGAGAAATCAGAAAAGACATTGTATCTGTAGGGGAAGAGTGTGGTTCAGCTTGTTAAAGAAGGTCAGGGGAGTCAACTAATGTAAGAAAGTATAAAATTAAAAATCCAATGAGAATGTCTGGAGTAGAAGTCTCTCATAAAAACAAATAAAAAAGAAAAATGGGAAATAGATAAAAGACAAGGATTAATCTTCAAGGTTCAGCATCCATCCGACAGGCATGTCAGAAAGAGAGAATGAAAAAGAGGAGGTCATCATGAATTTCTACAGTGGAGGATGCGCATCTCCAGGTGCTGTGGCTCACAGTGCCCAGCACTGTAAGGGAAGGACTTGCTCCAAGGTCTCTCAGAGTGAAGTCGCAGAAGATCTCAAAAGCTTCCAGAAAGCACATAGCGGATCCAGAATCTCAGTGGTGTTGGACTTCTCAACAGCAGCACTGGGAACTTGAAGGTATGGAGCAATACCGTTAAAATCCCGAGGAAAATGACAACATGGGATTATACCCAGTCAGCCGAGCGTGAGAGTAGAATTAAAGAGAGTTTCAGACATGCACAGTTCAAAAAGTTTAACCTCCATACATCATTTCTATGAAACTTTTAAAGGTTGTGTTTTAGCAAAATGAAGAGGGAAGCCAAGGAAGACCTGGATTTTCTCAGCTGTAAATGGAGATAATAACGCCATACCTGATTTTGTGTATAGGATACAGCCAGCCAATTGCTTTTACACATTTATCTTATTTAATTTTTATAACAATCCCATAAGGTGAGTCAATGCTGTCCCCACTTTATAGATTAGATAATGAGGCCTTGGATGGTTTAAAGAGCTAATATTTCTCTTGGGAGGCTCAGAGTCCTTGACTGCTTTTGGATGTGTGCCTCTAGGTGTGGAAGGGCCCACCAGCAGCATTCCACATGGTGGAATCAGAATGAACTAACTTGTACTCAGTTATCAACATAGGCAGCTGCACAGTAAAATAAAAGCTGCCCTCTCCCCTCTTTTTTTTTCTGCAAAAGCAGAAGCTGGGGCATGGTCTGGATGACTGGTACATTGCTCACCTCCCTGTGGCTTTGCCACTTTCAGTACTTGAGAAATCACACAAGTCGTAGTTGCTGTCCGCCGTTATACAGTGAGCAAAGATATCAATGGCCATGCTTTGGTGAGCAAGTCTGGTATAGTAAGCACTGGGCTAGGTGCTAAGGATACTCTGTTGCATTTACTTCTCATGACAGTTGTGTAGGAGTGCTTGTATTGTACTGTGGATTGATCGATTGTGTCCCCCAAAGTTCATATATTAGAAGCTTAATTCCCACTGTGGCTGTTGAAGGTGGCAGATCCCATTCTGGTAATTGAAAGTGGGGTCTTGAAGAGGATTAGATTGTAGGACCATGTCATAGTGAAGGGATTAATAATGGTGGTCAGGGGCATGGTTCTGAGGGCTTTAAAAGGAGAGCACATGAGAATCTGTCTCTCTGTTCTACCATTTTCTGCCATGTGAGACCCCTGCATTGCTGTAAAGCCACCACCAAAGAAGACCTTCACCAGATATGTCCTTGGACTTTGGACTTCCCAGCCTCTGAAACTAAACAGTAAATTTTGTTTTCTTATAAATTACCCAATTCCAGATATTTTGTTATAAGCAACAGAAACAGACTGATACATATTGCCTTTACCTTAAGTCACACACACGTTAAGTGACTTACTGAGTCCTTAGCTAATGAGGTACAGAATTAGGATTCGAATCCAGGCCTTAAAACTCCAAATCCATGTTGTTTCCACTATAACATTTAAAGGAACTAAGGCCTTTTGTCAACTTCTTAGAGAAAAAGACTGAACATAAGGGAAGGCAGCACAGGGAAAAGGGTAGCAAAAAGAGAAATGTGAGATCGGCTGCGCTGTTGGAGTGGCCACGAGGCAGCCCCATGGCCTCATCTTAAGGCAAGGACCTTGGTCTCAAGTTGAGACCATGCGCGCTTCACAGGGCCAGCATCAAGATGAAATGAATAAGTAGGAAGGGTTTCGTGTAAGTTAAAAACCCAGCACACTGGTGACATTTTAGTGTTGTTATGATATGTTAACTTATTAAAGTCTAGGTGATAGTATCCTTAAGTACATGTGCATTGTTTTGTTTTGGCTTTTACTTTATGGAGTTAGGATTGTTGATCCTATTTCCCAGCAAAGATCAAAGAGAGAGAACATCTCTGATTTGAGCCAAAATTAGCACCCACCAGGCCTGATTTTCCAGGCCAGTGCCAGTGTGGAAGCCATACAACCATAGGAACGCCAATGGCAGCTTCTAAGACACTGTGGCTGAGAGTGAACTGATTACAGGAGAATTCTCCTTTTTTGGTATTTTGTATACCATTCTTCTTCCTATTTTTGGTCACATCTGTTCTATCTCATATTTTCCAAGCTTGCTTTTGCTTTCTCTCAGGCATTTAAAAAACATTTCAGTTCTGCAAGCTTCTCAATTCTACCTCTTGTCCAGAAAGAATAACAATTAACACCTGCCTGCTTTGAGGCATGAAAGAATGGCTCAAAGCCATTGGAACATCTCTAGAGAAAGGCCAACTTAATATAAAGCGAGATTTTTCTCACTAATGGGTGAGATTCTCACCTTCAGAAAAGTCAATGAAGTTTCTCTGCAGTTAGGCAGGAGAAAAAAGAGAAAAACAAGGCAGCTCCAGAAGTGCAGCATGTGTTAAATTAATCTGGTTATAAAGTCCACCCAGTTTCTTAGTTTCTTTTCCTCTACCAGATGATGTGAGAATCCTGGAATGATTTTCCAGGGGCCACTTTTGTGCTGAGAAGTGGCTTTTTAATGAAAGGCTGCATTACAGGACAGATTTCTGAAAGATTAATTACAGATATGTAGTTTCTGTCTTTGATTTCAGAGATTTGGTAGTTAAAGGTGCACTCACAGTCTACAAACCTCCTGTAGGTGAAGACCAGCATCAGCCGAAAGCAGAGCCCAGCAGCTACTGAGCTGGGGATGGAGCTGCAGCGTGAGCTCTAGGAGTGGCCCTCGGTGGTGGAATTTCAGTACACTCTGCATCAAAAGAGGAATTGAAAGTTCCACTAAGCAACCATTCTTTGTGTAAAAAAAAGTCATCCTTTTTTTTACGCAAATGATCAGTTAGAAGACATGATAGCCGTAGAGTAAAGGGAGTTCGGTGGTTTCTGCTGGGATGAGCTGTAGCTTTTGGCTTTGTGGTGCGTGAGGTGCCTGGCAAGGAGGCATTCTCACCTGGCTGCTGTGCTGGTAATAGTACAGCAGTACTGTCTTCCCAACACCGTCAGGCTTAGGTCACGTGTGAGCTAATTCTCCATATTGATAAAGCTTGTCTCATCACTTAATATAGAAATCTTACTACCAGAGGTCCTCATTCTTTGTACTTCCATAAACTTTCTTTTAACTTCTCTTATTGAAAACGTCTTATATTTTAAAATGTTTTACATTCTTTCTTATTAATCAGGGGCAGTTATTATAGTTTCGTCTGTTTAGGAGGAAGAATTAAGTCATTGTTTGGGCGTGAACTAGTGAACTATGCCAAAATCTAGAGTAACCCCCAATGTCTTAGAGTATATGAGAGTATCTGCCCTTAGATTAGTCCTAGACTATTCGAATTTCCATTTCTACATCTGCTTTTTAATACTCTGACTCTCTTTTTCCTGCTAGTTGCTGCTTTTTACTGCTATCGGTGCTTGTCTCTAATGTTTCTTACTCCATGGTTCTATGAGCTGGACAACAAGATGACGTGGCTTGTTAGACTTGTATGAAGATTAGGAGTCCGTGAGCTTTGAGTGAGAAGGGCTTGAGGGCTAGGGCTTCTTAGGGGGACAGAGTACACGGATGGACCTAATGACAGTTTACTTTGGACACCTGGAAACCTTTGCCACCTAGGTTTCAGTGTGGCCTCATTTACAATTGGAAATTCTTAAGACTCACAAGCCTTCAACACTGTAAGCTACTTCCTATAGTCACAGATCCCTAACCAAAAATGAAAGCACATTTTTAGTTTGATCAAAACAACAAAGAACAATAAGGCTAATATCAGAGATGTATATTTTGGTTGTAGCATGGCTGTCTAATTAATATGTTTAAATTGTACTTTGATACTATTTGATGTTGGGAGGGAGGCAACGCTACTCCGTTGTAACCCCCAGGGTCCATCGGCTTCCAGAGGTCAGAGAAAGTGGTAAAAGCCATAGTGGGAGAGGACTGGGCAGCAAGGCCTAGACACAGGGAGGGAGAGCTCGCAGAGACAAGGACTGGGTGTCTGCTGGGTGCTGTCCCACTCTGGTGCTGTGCAGGGCAGTAAGCTGTGATAACTCCTGTCTGGGCAGGAGACACAGATACTTTATTAGAATGTGATGTGGCTTGCGAGCAGAGAGCAGTGACTCCCACCCTGGACCTTGAATCCTTAGGTCCCTGGGGTGGAAGTGGGGCAGGGGAGTTCTATGTCCTTGAGTCCATCTTTAGAGAAGCAGGAGCAAGGTTTATAGACAAATGTCTTCACAGCTTCTCAAATGTGTTTAGGACATGCCATTATAAGATAGTCATTTGAAAGTATTAATGAGCTCCAAACAGAGTTTGTTTGTGTTTTCGTCATCGTATATTTTCTCAATAGCTGGCTATTAAAAGGACAACTGCCACTATGTAGGGGACTTCACACTTTTTAAAAAATCATTTGCTAAACCTAAGAGGTAATGTGTGGAAAGGCTAGAGTAGGGGGTGTGCACAAAGGCAGGTCAGCTGCATCCTGTGAAGGTGCAGAAGTGCAGCCCTGTCACCCCGGTGATGGGGAGGCCACAGTGACTGTTCTGCTTTCTGTAAAGGCAGAAGACAGGTTGCAGGTGAAGGAATAGAGATAGCAGGTGTACACTATTCTAGGGAGAGGTTGATAACAGAAGGAGAGAGCTAGCGGGGAAGAAGAATTTTAGGGTGAAAGAGACTTGAGCCTGTTTCTAGGCCTCAGGACTGGAGCTAGAAGAGGCTGATGGTACAGAAGTGAGGGGGCTTATGAGCTATGAAGACCATGCCCCTCTGTCTCCTTCTGTGGGTGACATGCTCAGCCAATAGTAAAGCCCCAGCCTCTCTTGAGGGCAGTCATCAGCAAATGTATATAGATAAATTCAAGGTCCTAGTTTCTTTGTGTGAATTCCTCTTTCTTTCATAATTTTCAGCTGTCTATTAATTATTGTTTAAAATCTAAAACTTGGCAAACCACATCAATACCTGTATATTCCAGGTTCTGGTTTACAAAGCCCTGGGACACAGTTTGTTTCATTGGTGCCCCTGTGGGCCCCAGCTTTGTATTCACACAGCAGCATTGAAATAGCCTGGGGCTATCAAAATGCAGACTCCAGTAGGCCTCCTGAAGCAGAATCTTGAGTTGCATAAGAGCTACAGGTGATGAATAGGCACATTAAAGCTTGAGGAGCCGGGCTGTAGAGCAGAGGTTCTTGAAGCACAGGCCCTGGACCAGCAGCACTTGTAACTTGTTGGAAATACAAAGTCACAGGCCCCACCCTGTACCTCCAGAATTATGGTCCTCCAGCTTCAGTGTATTAGCATCACCTGTAGGGTTCATTAGAACACACCTTGTTGGGCTCCACAGCTGTGGTCTCCAGATCCCATAGGTCTGAGGTAGGGCCCAAGAATTTGCATTTCTAATAAGTTCTCTAGTAAAGCTGACCTTGTTGGTCAGGAGCCACAGTTTGAGAACCATTGCCCTAAAGCACAGCCTGGGTCAACTGCTTCTGACTCTTACCTTGGGGACATTGAGACTTAGGGTGCCCAAGATCTAATAGAGCAAATATTTTCTAACCTTGGATCCTTGGAGGTAATAGATTTGAAAAAGTGCTTTGTTTTGGTTGATGGCTTAATTAAACATTTTAACGTCGTATGGCTTTAGAAGAAGATTGCAGAGTCCTGGGTTCTTCTTTGCTGCCCTCTACCTCTCAGAACCGGCCTTCAGTGGGTTTTCAGCACAGTTGTTGGTAGGCTGACTGATGTGTACAGTTTCATCATTTATTCTAGTGGGAGAAGGGGGCAGAGCGCTACTATTTTCTTTCCACTTAGGACCTGAAAGATCAAGGCAGTGTGCCTGCCAGAGAGTTGTGTTAGGAGCCAAAAGCAGGTCAGCTCTTTCCCTTCCTTGCTCTGCTGTGAAAGTTGCCAGTGTTTTTTTGGCAGCTGGTTGGTTTTGATCTCTCCATTTGCGTTAGACACTCAAGGTTGACGTGGGCTTTCCCCCCTCTCCTTTTTAATTAAACAAACTATCAGAGCTATGCTGCTGCCAAAGAGGCAGGACTGGGCACCTGTTCAGGAGAACCCTCTGTGAGAGTGCAGAGGCAGAGCAGTGCGTGTGTGTGCATGCGTGTGTGTGTGCACGTGTGTGTGGCATACTTTAAGGCAGCACTGTCCATAGGCCAGGGGAATCTTCTTCACTTTACACCAACAATGAAAGTGGTCTAGATGGTTTTCCTTTTTAGTTTCCTTGTACACATCTGACGGAGTGCTTTGTGTAAAAGGGGAATGGAAGGGAATATTGATGAAGACGGCACCTCAGATGGCAGCATTTACTCAGTCCCAGCTCATCCTGGCTGGTTTGTGTCATGCCAGGGGTGAGCCATCTTGTCCTGTGAGGGCAAAAGACTTCAAGTCAATTGTTTTTAATAGTGAAATGATAGGAAGAGCTCTGGCTTGAGAGTTCTCAGCCTGTCTTTTCTAGTTCTTAGTTGTGTGATTTGGGGGCAAAGTGAGTAACTTAACTCTCTCTCTGTTTCCATATCTATAAAATGGGGATAACAGTGCCTATTTCTCAGTGTGTTGTTAAGGACTGAATGAGATCAAATGACCTGTGCCATTTGGTGGTTTATTCAGGCCCTTTTACCTAGTATCTTCTGCTTCTACAAAAAATTTTCTGCCTGGATGCCCATTCTTTCAGATAAGCAGCCTTTTAAAAAAACACAGAGAACTGTTTTTTGATCCTGCCAGGCATACTCCTGCTTCAGGACCTTTGTGTTAGCAATTCCCTCTGCGAAGAAAGAATGCTCTTCCACTAGATTTTCACGTGGCTGTCGGCCTCATTCCTGTCATACTCTGCTCAAATGTCATCTTAGAAAAAGGTCTTCCTGACTGCTGTCTGAAAGAGTCCCCATCCCCTGAATGATCATAGCATCTCCAGTAGCCTCCAAACTAGAAACAGCTCAAATGTCTGTCAACAAGTGACTGGATAAACAAATTGTAGTATATCCATGTGATGGAATACTACTCAGATTGATACCCACAACAACATGAATGAATCTCAAAGTAGTGCTCGGTCTCAAAATAATCATGAAAGAAGCCAGATGAAAAGGAGTGCAAACTGTATGATTCCATATATATATAATTCTAGAAAATGCAAACTATTCTGGGGTGACAGAAGCAGATAAGTGACTGCCTAGGGACTAGAGATTGGGGGGTGAGGAGCCGGGATTGCAAAATGGGCACAAGGAAACTTTTGGGGGTGATTGATATGTCCACTCTCTGGATTTGGGCAATGGTTTCATGGGTGTATCCATATGTCATAACTTATTAAATCATACACTTTAAATGTGTGCAGTTTATTGTATGTCACTTATACCGCAATAAAGCTGCTTAAAACTTTTTTTAAAAGCCATTCTTTGAAAGCATGGCTGTCCAATAGAACTTTTTGTGTTGATGAAAATGGTTTATGTCTGCTTTATTGAATATAATAAGGCACTAGCCACATGTAGCTAATGAGCACTCGAAATGTGGGTAGTCACCTGAGGAACTCAGTTTTTAACTTTAGGTTTAATCACTTTAAATGTGAAGAGGCACCTGTAGCTAGTGTCTGTCCTGTTGAACAGCACAGGTCTAAAGCCTTAACCTCCCACCTGATACCCTTGAATACCAGCTCGCACACGTGTCCTAGGTCCTGGGCTCCAGCTGCTGGAGGTGACTGCAAGCGTCCAGCACTTAACAGCCCTTTCATACTTAGGTATCCTTGCTAATGCTGAGACCTCTGCTAAGAATGCCCTTAGCTGAAACGATGAGGTGTGAGGTCTCTTTGCAGCTTTCCACCCTCTGACTAGGAGGTGTCACATGGCCTGTGCCAAAGGTGAACAGGTGGTTTGCCATTCTTTGAAGGCTTACTTTTTCCTGTGTAACTGTGTGATTGAGCAGTATTTGCTCGAGTTAAGAAGAAAAGAAAAACTCACACCTCAAAGTGTTGTGCTTAAGTTTCTTATAAATTGTGCATATTAAAATAAATTACATGACACAAATAAGCTAAAGCAAGATTCTTTGGCCATGTTTTATATTTTATAATGACAAAATAGTCTTTTTAGAAAAAGCTAATTATCCCCAAAGAGAGATGGACTCAATGAAGGGTTTTTGGAGGAGAACCTTGGAAAGACCTGTTCTTTTCTAGATTCTTGAGGCTGAAGCTAGAATGATTCTGCCCAGTGACTTCTGGCTGCTCCTGTAAAAAAACACAGAGCTTTGAGGCAAGAATCCTGTCCAAGTTCAAGCTTCTAGACAGATCCCTTTGGGCAAGATCATGTGGCCAAGCAGAATTACTCACGCCTAAGTCAAGGGAGAAGGCAGCGCTGCAGCTCCCTGTGGCGCAGCTGCCTGGTGGGGCCAGTCATGAAGCTTCAGCCGGATCAGCAGCTAGTGACCAGAGCTAAAGAGACAGGTGAGACAGTGGTGTGAGCTGACAGGCGGGGGTCAGGGGAAGGTGGAAAGGGACAGAGCTAGAGTCAAGGAATTTTAAGACCAAAAAAATAGGAAAAACAGTGTGAACAGATGGCCCTGTGGCTGGCTGTATTACCCGCCTCTGTCATCTCCTTGTCTACCTTTGTTTGCTAATCAATGTGGCATTAGCATAATGATTTTTTTTTTTTGTCTTTTTTTTCGTGACCGGCAACGGGATCGCAACCCTCAGTGTTGCGTCTGCACCTCGCTCAGCCAGTGAGCGGNTTTGTCTTTTTTTCGTGATCGGCACCGGGATCGCAACCCTCAGTGTTGCGTCTGCACCTCGCTCAGCCAGTGAGCAGCCGGTCTGTATGTGGGATCCGAACCCTTGGCGGGAGCGCATGCACTGTAGCAGTGTGCCACCGGGCCGGCCCAAGCGTAATGATTTTGATCTTGATAACTAATAGCCCTATCTGCTGCCTGCCCCACCGTCTTAATTATTTTATTTCTTTTTTTTTTTTTTCCTTTTTGTCTTTTTTCATGTCCAGCAACGGATCGCAACCCTCAGTGTCGCGCCCGTACCGGGACCGGCAACGGGATTGCAACCCTCGGTGTTGCACCCGCACCTCGCTCAGCCAGTGAGCGGGAACCGGTCTGTATGTGGGATCCAAACCCTCGGCGGGAGCGCCACCACGCTCCCAAGCGGCGCACTGTAGCAGTGTGTCACCGGGCCAGCCCCTTAATTATTTTATTTCTACTTGGGAGATTACAAACCTTTGACTACTTACTGACTCTTGTCAGACAAACTCAAGTGAACTCAGGAAAAGCAAAGACAGGAAGAGAGGGGAAAAAAAAGGAGGATTATTATTTTTAAAGACTGCCTATTTGCTGGTCCATAGTTAGTAGCAGTGATTAAGATTAATAATTTGTATTGAGGGTGTACTTGCTGTTTGAAAAAGCCATTTTACATAATATATTTGTTGAAAGTAAGTCAGAGCAAAAGAGAAATCCCAGTGTTGCTTGGCACTAAGGGAAACATTCTGGTTGAGTTACCCAGGGATAATTTAATTCTTCCCATGAATCATAAAAATTTCATAACTCATAAACTGAGGCTGGAGCTGCCTGAGCACAAGGGATGTACTATGATCTTTTGGCTGTGGTTTTCTTCTCCCCTGGCCAGAACTTGAGGATGGCTCCTTCAGCTGTGGGCCTGAGGCTTCCCCGACAGCACATGTGTCAGAGGAAGGCTCAGGGCCCACCCATCCTTCACTCTGGGGGCACACCTGCAGGGAGGACATCCTGTCTCCCAGGCATTTGTTCTCTGGCCCCAGCAGAGAGCTGAGTGGCTGTTCCCTGGGACACGCTCCCTGAGTCACAGTGCTTGTGTGCAGTGTGTGGAAATGGAGAGGGCAGACAGGCTGGTCGGTGTCCAGGAGCCTAGAGGCTTTGTTAGTAAAAGCGCTAATGGGGATTCTGTTATATTTGTTAACAATTTCTTTTTTTTTTTTTTAAGTTGGGGGGGACTCTATTGAGGTATTACATATTGTAAAAATCACCCATTTCAAGTGTATAACCGTCACCATAAATCAGTTTTAGGAAGTCCACCCCCTCCCCAGTCCTTCATGCCCTCTTACAGTTAATCTCATCTCTCTCTGCTCTAGGCATTTTCCTATCTATCTACTTTATGTCTCCATTGTAATAATTTATTTTTTAATTAGAAAATTAATAGTTTCTTATTCTGGGCCGGCCCCGTGGCGCACTCGGGAGAGTGCAGCGCTGGGAGCACAGCGTCGCTCCCGACACGGGTTCGGATCCTATATACGAATGGCCGGTGCGCTCGCTGGCTGAGCGTGGTGCAGACGACACCACACCAAGGGTTGCCATCCCCTTACCGGTCACGAAAAAGACCAAAAAAAAAAAAAAAAAGTTTCTTATTCTAAATAATTTGAATAACTCCAAAAAGAGAAATTGACTGTGAATGAAGTCCAGACTCCCCTTATTTGACCTGGCACTCAAGCTCCTCTTTCTAGCTGTTACCTTCCACTGTTACCTCTGCTATGTCCCACATCAGCACCTCAGCCCACCATCATACTGTTCCTTTTGCCTGGGCTACTGCCCCCGCCACCCCACAGGACAAAGTCCTCCCCTGTGTTTTGAAGGATTCACATCCCCTGCTCAACAAGGATTTCCTGGTGTCCAGGCTAAGAGTAATTTCCTCTTCTCTGAAATTCCGGTGTGTTTTATTTGTGGCTCTTGGAGTCTTCACTTGGTAGTTTACTTACTTAAATATGTGGTTCATCTCCCCTATTAAACTGTGGGTTTCTGAGGACCGAGGATCTGTCTAATTTGTCTTCCTCTCCTATCCCCTCTGTACCTCTCCAACCTCTCCAGCTTCCTCTCCTGCCACTACCTGAGGGCTGCATGCACCTCCTTTGTAGCATTCATCACCGTTGTAACTGGTTGTTGGATGTCCTGTTCTCCACTAGACTGTGGGCCCTGTCCCCAGTGTCCAGCATGGGAAGGTCACACTCATTGTTTAAATGAATGAAGAATGAAAGCAAGCTGGCCAAGCGTGTTAGAATATCCATAGATTATTCACTCTTTTCTACCTTAGCATTTCACTGCAGATCCCAAAGCTTAGTTAACCTCTTCTCACCCTAATATCTGTTATCAGTACCTAAGTTCTTATTTAAGTTAAATAACAGATAGTCTGAAAATAAATGTATAAACCAAATTGTGACTGACGTTCTTCCCCTGCTGTAAAGAATCTTGTTTTTCCCTCTCACTTGTGCATACATTCATACTTACATACCCCCTTCATGAAAAACCCACTAGGACTCTTCCTGGAAATATGCCTTTTAATGTGTGAGCACCTTATTCCTTTCCCCCAACCCACTGTGTAACTGGATGGGGTTCTGGTGCTTTTGGCTCAGCCTGCCCCCTTGAGCAGCTCTGAGCCTCCCCTCTGGGCTGGTTTTGCCGCCCCCTTTTTTAGGTGTGCCTTTGTTCAAGATGACTCAACGTTGGCTCCTAGCCAGGCAGCATTCAGACCTAATTGGCCTGTGCCGGTGACTGAGTGTGGCTTTGTATGTTGTGTAGATGAATGGGCAACATCTGAAGGTTCAGTAATTGGTACAGTTACCTCCTTCCCAAGGCCAGATCAGCCTTCCTGACTAGTTAAAATCAAAGTCACTATTTCATCTATGAGGAGCCACTGGAATCTGGGCAGTGTAAAATATGTCGATATGTGGTACGTCTTAGGGTTTTTAATTCTTAGTGTGTGTGTATATATTTCTTCTTCCTCTGGGAGGGAGGGCAGGCATTGTGTTTCATTTACCTTTGTAGCCAGCTGTTTTCTCTCTACGAAACAGGTGCTCAATAAATACACGAAGACTGATTAATGAATTCACACATGCATTTTCTGTATTATGTTTGGTTTAAAGGTATTACTAGAACTAAGGTTGTATCTGAAGCCTTTGAAGATTCTGTCTCTTATGTATTAGATACTCAGAAAAATATTTGTTTACTGATTTATTCCACCAGTGTTTTTTAAGCATCTCCTCTGGGCCAAGCCCTGTGCCAAGAGCTCTGGGGAACATAGAGTGTGGTGCGGGTGGGCACTGCCCTTTAGAATTCACACGTGAGACTGACGAGGTGAGTGCAGGGGGTGCCTGTGAGTGCCTGAGAGATTTAGAAAAAGGAAAACGTTGGGATTTGTGAGGAGCGCGTGCTGGTCGCTGGGCACAACTCCCACGTGGCCCTTCCGCCGTGGGCGCCAGAGACCAAGAACGACCACCCAGGCCCAGGAGTTGTTTGTGAGAGACCAAGATGGTGACGGGTCTGGAGCAGGGGCGCCAGAAGACAGCGTGAGCCTGAGAAGTGTGCGCTGTGCTGCCAGAGTGCTATTTGCATTTCCAAGAGTAACAAAAAATGAATAAGTCGTTGATCAACTAATCTACAACGATAAAAAAGCAACTACAGATTCAAGGTTTAGGGCCAACACAAAAGAAGATTCCTGAGAGCGCCCGAGCTGCGCCGCGGGACCGAGTGAGCAGCCCGAGGTGGCAGTGGCCAAGGACGGCGGTGGCAATGACACGGAAACGGAGAGGAAGCCGCCCGGCCAGCCCAGCTCTGTGAGTGACCACCAGCCCAGCCCTGCTTGTGGGGTAGACGCCCGTCCGGCTTCCACCTCCACACCAGGCCAGTCACCGGCACCAGGGCTGCCTCCATTTTCTCGGGTGGGGGCGGAGCCGGCCGGCTCGGCCAGGCCTGCCCTCCTAGCTCAGCGCAGTTCCTCACTGAACCTCGCCACTTGCTTGCCCCGGTGTGGGGCCTCCTGGGGCCTGCGGACCAGCCTCCCATCCCACTCCCACCGCGGATCTCTGGCGGGGCTGGTGGCGTGGGGAGCCCCCGGCCAGCGTCGGGAGGGCAGGGAAGAGGAGGCCGCCCGATTGTCATTCCACCGCACTCTGGGCTCCGGCCCCAGGTAAACTTCCTGTTT
>NW_007726270.1:0-677 GCF_000696425.1 Galeopterus variegatus | reverse complement strand
CCAGAGAAATCCCTATTCAGTGCTACAAACGCACCCAGAGCGACCGGCAGTCTGCGCCTAGCAGAAACCTGAACGTCAGGGCCGGCCCGGTGGCGCACTGCTACAGTGCACTGCTTGGGAAGTGCGGTGGCGCTCCCGCCGAGGGTTCAGATCCCACATACAGACCGGCCGCTCACTGGCTGAGCGAGGTGCGGGCGCAACACCGAGGGTTGTGATCCCGTTGCCGGTCCCGGTCCGGTACGGGCACGACACTGAGGGTTGCGATCTGTTGCCAGTCACGAAAAAAGACAAAAAGGAAAAAAAAAAAAAAGAAACCTGAAAGTCTTCCTGGGTGGGGCAGTGCCGAGCAGGGGTTTGAAGTCCCAGCTGATAGACGAGGGTTGCAGAAGACACGCCCCAGCCCAGTACTGAGCTCACAGAGTGTGGAGGTGGCCAGCTAAGGAGGCGGAGACTCGGCAGAAAACACACACCCTGTGGGCCGCCTCTGCAAGGTCCAACAGCCCCACCTAGTGCGCACAGAGCGGGGAAACGTCCAGATAGGGTGGCGGAGACTCGGCAGAAAACACATACCCTGTGGGGCCACCACTGCATGATCCGGCAGCCAGGGCCAGAGCGAACGGAACAGAGAGAAGTTCTACATGGGAAGTGGAAGCTCAAAAGAGACCACACACCCTGTG
>NW_007726269.1:937386-945947 GCF_000696425.1 Galeopterus variegatus | reverse complement strand
GAAAAAAGGAGTGCAGAGAAACAAAAGCAAGCATCAATAAAATTCTTGTTTACAAATCAAGGCACTAATATTACACACAAATATTTTGTCAAAATAGTTACAAAGCCTTCTTTGAAAACAATGTCATTGCACATTTTGTTCTAATTTGGATTTCTTATACAGTAGAGGTTTTTCATCATTCACTAATGAAAGTTATGTTTACAGGCTCACTCCAATAACACATTTTTTTTAAAAAACAGAACTTTAAAAGAGTCCAAATTCTTTAAAGGAAAATATATATGTACAAAATATACATAATTATATATTTAAAAACTAAAGAAAAAAACATATATAAGCTAAAGTTCTATAACCTATTCTTATTAGGAATGTCCCTGAAAAGTTGGAAAAAACTCCCAAATTCCTCTATCATCCTTCTCCCCTAGACCTCTTAATGCAGAAATTGCACAAGAGGAGTTTGGGGTAGGCCTCACGTGTGTCCATCTCCTTTCTGGATCTGGACCCATGTGGGCCACAGCTGGATGACCACTCTGGAAAATGGCATCCTTTGGAGCACCACCCACATGAATACCAACATTGATGGGGTAATCTCACCTTGGGCCCAGGTAAACCATCAGAGCCTGGAAAACCACGATTGCCAGGAGCACCCTACAAATAACCAAAATGTGATTCTTAATTGTTGTTGATATTTTTATAACGTACAAACGGGTAATTTTCTAATTTTAGTAATAGAAGGTTATAGGGGCTATGATCAAACCAACACAGCAATAGATATGAATAAGAAAATAAAATCTGAGTAGACAAGATAAATTTTAAATTTTGAAGAATATATTAAGCACTAATCCAAATAATTATTCAAATGAAAAAAATACTCTAACAATCTATTGTAAACAGAGAAGAACTGATATCTAATATGAGAGGCAAAGTCATGATCTACAGCAATGAAAATGTCAACAATGACATGCATTAATGTTGTCTTGTATGTGAAGCCCTTTGCATTCTCTGAAGCTCTATACAAATGAGAGATTATTGTGATCCCTTTCAGACCTGTTTCATTGCACTACAGTCCCAGCAGCCTCTTTTGAGCTTTAAGATCACTAAGTTCTTTCTGGCCTCCTGGTTTGCAGTTGCTTTTCCCTCGGCTAGGAATGTTCTTGTTCCCAAGTTCTCTTGCTGGCTCATCCTCATCTTCAGGTCTCAGCTAAAATGCTGTCATCTCAGAGGTCCCTATATCCTAACCACCTAATCTAACTTTATCCCACTGACATATACCTGTAGTTATGCTCTACCACATCACCCTGTTACTTAATGTGTATATAGGACTTGTTAAAATGTGTGGATATGTTTTTACTTACCTGTTGACTTTTTTATTGTTTACCTCCCCACTAATGTTTACTAACCCTGACATGAAGACTGGAACCATAGCCTTCTTGTTCACTGGTGTATCCCAAGCACCAATACCTCAAATTGCCATAAAGAAGTTGTTCAATAAATATTAGTTGAACACATGAATGAAGAATGATTAGACAGTTGGCTCCTTTTACTCCCAGATAACAAAGCCAAACTGTGCGATGTTGGGCTACGCCCGGGCCGCCAGCCATTTTGGGAAAGTACCTCAGCCATTTTAAACTTGCTTCGGGCTGATTCTGGGAAACCGAAACCTAAGCGGAGAACTCAAAACTTAAAAGAACTAACTTCCGGGGTACGGTGACTCTGCACTTTTTTCCCGCCTGCTCTGTCCTCACCCCTCCTCCCGGGTAGCAGTGTGTCAACTCCCTATTGGATAAGAGCTCCCCCGCCCCTGGTACCTTATAAAAACCCCTGCTTGCTGTAATAAACAGAGTTCCGGCTTTGACCGCTCTCCTGGCTCGGTGTTCTTTCTTTGTCCCCGGGGCCGAAGCGCAGAGGGGATCGGGCCTGCGACACTCATCATCCCGCTCAGCCCCACAAGAGGTTACCGCCGGCTGGTCCGGGGTCCCCTCCCGCCCTGTGTTGTTGGTCCCCGGTGGCGAGGAACCAACAGTGCGAGGCACCTGCAAGCATTTATCTTAACTGCTCTAGTTTTCTTTACTACCCCCAAACTGACTCATGTAATTCCCCCACAACTATAAGAATGTAATTTATTATTTAAATTTACCCTTTCTCCCACTGGGCCTGGAGGACCAACTGTTCCTGGATCACCTCGGGGACCTCTTTTGCCTTCTTCACCAGGTGGGCCTATTGGACCCTGAATACCATGTGGCCCCTATTAAAAATAGAAGGACAGTCACCAGAAAGAGCCATCAGACAAGTGGGTTACAGCTGGAAAACTCATTTAATGAAGTCTGTCACACGTATTGAAGTATATTGAACAAACTACTTCCATCCCAAGCTATTATAATTCTTGTTGTTATTATTTTAAATACTTGATCATTTTGAGCTGTACACTTCTCAACAATATTTATGCTCTTATCATTAAAAAAAAAAGTGAAGCCTTACTGGTTCCCCTTTTGGGCCAGCTTCTCCTTTGAAACCTGGAACTCCTGGGTCACCCTAAAATAAAAATATCAATACTTGCTAAGAACCAGAACATTTAACCAAGCCAACCTGCTCTAATTTATTACAGTGAATAAGCTTTAAAAATTCTCTATAGCTGAGTTGTATTGAATCAGTAGTATAATAAAAATCATTTTTAAAATTTTGCAAATCTTGCAGAATATGTGAATTTTTATAATATCCTATGCAATTTGGTAGCAGTTTATTTCACAGTGGTCTTCAAGATATTTAGTTTACAATTTTTTCATACGTACTAGAATCATTATTATTCAGTTATTCAAATTTGATAATTAAAATTAGAACCAACAATGACAACTTCCATAGATAAATCTATTAAGGGTTTATTTTAGAATATAAAATTGTTCACCAAGAATCAAAATAATTTTATGTTAATGTTCTATTTATTGAGATTTTGGCAACTTCAGATAGGGCATTTCACCTTTGGAGTGTTCTGGGATTTTCTGTATATGTGTCCTTAAACACAAACTGTAGTTTATGTTGCAGGAACCAGGTACTTAAGTTCAGAACATGATAAAATCAAATGTGACATACCAGCAACACTCATGTTTTAATAAATCTGTTACCAACCCTTAAAAAGGATTTATCAGCATGACCACATTACTTGGAACAGAATCTAAAATATTTGTTTAAAGTAGTACTAGGAAAGAAAGTTTTTATTTTTATACATTAAGCTAAAAGCTATATAAACATAAAGCTTCTCAATATGTTTATTTCTTATGGCTTATAACAATATTTTTCCAAATAAATAATTTCTTATGGAAACTCATTCAATTTGAACAATATGTTGAATCACTCTTCAATAATAACTCTCAAGAAATAGCTGTTGAGGGCCGGCCCCGTGGCACACTCGGGAGAGTGCAGCACTTGGGAGCACCGCGGGTTCGGATCCTATATAAGGATGGCCAGTGCACTCACTGGCTGAGCACAGTACAGGCAACACCAAGCCAAGGGTTGCATCCCCTTACCGGTCACAAAAACGACAAAAAAAAAAAAGAAATAGCTGTTGAGCCCATTTTTAACCAAGTTGTCATTATAAATCTCTATTAAACCTCCACATTTCCTCACACTGGCTTGCGATATATTTTCATGACATTTATCATTCAACTATTTACAGAATTCTATAACATGACCAATGAATTTATGACTATATTATTTTAAATTTAAAAACACTAAAATTCAACATACTGCAATAATGTTCCATTCAGAATTCAAACATTTAAATTGCACATTAATGTTTGACTTTCACTTTACAAAGATTCTAATTTTCATTTCCCTCATTTGTGTGTCACATTATTCATGTGTCATTGTATCACATCACATATGATTTCTCTTGGCTCTCTTTGTTGGATTACAGTAAAGGATAATATTTGTTTCAAATACATTACCGGTTGGCCTCGAATTCCCGTAGGTCCAGTGCTACCCTGAGGTCCTGGAGATCCAGGGGGCCCTGGCAATCCAGGAGGTCCAGATGCACCTGGAGAGCCCTATCAGACAGCAAGAATGGCATGATGAGCAGAAGCTCAGGTAGCAGTCCAGGGTCAATGTCCAAAGGACCATGTCCATTTGAACTTCACGTGACATAAATGCAGTTACTCACCGTTGGGCCTTTGGCACCAGGTGTACCATCAGTTCCCATTGCACCCTAAAAGGCACATAAAAAATCATGAAATATTAAGGGATATCTAGACACATACTCAGATGTCCACCCATCTTCCAAGAGGAGGCAAAAAAATTGCAAAAAAATAAATTGACCACCATTATATCATAAAAATCACCTCTATGTCTAATTCCCTTCTACATAAGATAGGCAAAGTTGACAAAGGAAATGTGTTTTTTCATGAGTTTTAAGCACTCATTCAGAATTCAAAGAGAATATATTAAAATAGGCTGCATTAGCTCTGATGTTATAAAAAGTCTCCAGTTTCCTGGGCAAGTTTTTAGATAGGATAGAAGATACTTACAGGAAGACCTTGAGAGCCAACTGGACCTGGTGGCCCAGTTTCACCTCTCTGCCCCTGAGGACCTTCAGGGCCTCGTGCCCCAGTAGGACCTGCATCTCCCTAAAGGGGTGCAAGGGGAAATGTTAATTTAAGAAAAATATAACAGTAGTGTGGTACAAAGTTGATTGCTTTTTTGGAGTTTTACATTTTAAACTAAATATTTACAGGGGCCAAGAGCACAAAGAAGTTTACCAGGGATGTGTGCCTCACCTAGTGTAAGGAGTGGACTCACCTCCCCACCCACTTCTTATGTGAGAATGCTGGTGGCTTCTTAACTAGGAATATTCTTCACATCCCAATCTCCAGTTATAGCATCCTACACATCCACCAGGGTCAGCTTACGTTCTTTCTCCTCTGAACCTCCACAAAATCTAGAAGTTTTTTCTTTTAACCACATCTATCAGATTTTTTCATTTATTAGGTATTTAACATTTGAGAAAATCTAGATTCATAATGAAAAACTATAAACAGCCCTACACCAGGCACTACCAAGTTACTCAAAGAATGACAGTAGATATTCTTCCCCTACAGTTTGCTTTTAACATGTTCTTAGACAAATTTTCAGGTCCTTCAAGCCCACTTCAATATAAACAGCAGAAGGACATTCAGACTCTTTAAACAACACAAATCAAATGAGGGAGAGAAATTGACCCGATCCACCATGCTTGCAGTTGTCTCTGTTAAATGTAAGCCTAAATTTTTCAAGTCTAGTGATGCACCATACTTGATGTGGGCATCAGAAGAAAAATCAATTTATTTCCTAATGTCTCAAAAAAAAAAAAAAAAAACAATAACAGCTAAAATGTGATGCAGGATTCAAACAATATTTCTCTAAATGTGTAAAACTCATTATAAAAAAATCTATATAAAATTTTATATCATCATTACAGAACAAGTAAGTATTTCCTTGTTACATAAGAGATACGACTCACGTTTAGGAGTATAAGATATGATTTGATTTGTAAAAATTCAATTCCATTGACCTTCAGGGAAGCATTTATCAGGAAAGTGGAAAACACCTGTGCTACAAATTGTCTAATGAATTTGAATTTTGGCAACATAGAAACAAAATCTTATTTGCTGAAGAAGACACACTTTTGGGGGGTAGGAATTAAAAGATATTTTTTTAAAAGCCAGTATTAGGAGCAGGAGGAAGCGGTCAAGGTAACCTTTATTTCAATACAAGAGTGGCTCAAATGCAGGGTGCCCAGTTAAGTTTTAATTCTAATGACAAACAACATTTAGTATAAGTTTGTTTCATGCAATACCTAGGACACACTTATTCTAAAAATTTATTCTTGGTTTTCCTGAAACTTAAAGCTAACTTGTTTTCTGTGTTTTATCTGGCATATTATGTACCTATGTGGACCCACTCCTAGGGGGAGTTAGAAAACTAAAATTCTAAGCCTTAGAGGGCTCATTGGTATCCATAAAGCATGTTGAATCCTTATCACCCTTCACTGAAATGCAGAAAACTGGATGTGAAAGTTTATTCTTCATCCAGAGAGCCAGAGAGCATGGTAGAACCTTATAGGAATAGCAGAATCCTGGCCAAAAACAAAGACATGGGGACTTTTCGATGGGGAGAACGAGGCCAAAACCGGGAAGCAATTTCTCAGAGAAACAGTTGTGCTTGATGTCTGAGCTTTATTAAGCAGCTTTCAGTAGTCAAAAATCAGTAGTACAAAAACTCAGGAGGAGAGAGAGGTATCCAGAGTGAAAAGTTGTATAAACTGTGATTGCTAGTGAAGTCTTACCTAGCTGCCACAGTAGAAGCAGAAATCCCCTTCTGCTAATGCATCATCCTAGGTTTTTTGAGTATTCTTTCCTTATTTCCCTAGCCACAGCTTAAATGGGGGGTTGAGGTCTCACATGAAGAGGGGAGGGATTTTGCATGTTTTGATGGGGGTGAGGGGGATATAGTGAGGTTGGGGCCAGAGTCAGTGGTAGTAAGATTAGGACTTCAGAAAGCAGATGGGATTCAGAGGGGAAATGAAGAAAATCGCATCCCTTGAGTTCACACTTATTTCTCAGGGAAAGCAGAAACGGGTTAGTGAGATGACTTAAGGTGTCATTTTAAAGCAGCCACACCCCTGTGGCACAGTTTAAATACTGCATTAGAGACAGAGAGCCTTCAGAATAATCTGACTTGGTGCCTCTCACATTTCAAAGACCATTTGAAACATCAGCAACAAACTTTTTTTTATTTTTCATTTTTGGTTAGTTTCTAAATTCAATCCAATTTGAGTAGTCCTACTAATAAGAAGCATGAACCTATACTGAGGATGTCTCTGCATCAGGCACTATGCTAAGGATTTACATAGATTATCTTACTTAGTCCTCAACAAAATTCCATGAGAAAACAATGTTTAGAGGGTGAGGTGCTGCCCAAGGCCACAGTCATTTTTGTACAGCAGCATCTTGTGAATAAATCTCTTCTTTAAGATGAAGAAAATTATTGACAAAGGAAAACTGGGTGTGAGGAGTAATCAGACTTAGCTGATATAATCTTAATATCCGCCTACTGTAATCCTTGAATTTATCCCAAAGAACTGAGAGAAAGAACAAATTGTGACTTGCTACAATTGTAAGTCATCCCAGCAGAGTACTTTTATCTATTCCCACACAGAAAGCCAAACATCCTCCCTGCCCATTCCTTTAACAGTTCCATAAAACAAGGGGTGGGTAGCCAGCACTGTGTGAAAGAACAGCCTTTTAACAACCTCTGATTTATTTTAACCTTCTATTCTTTAGAACATTCTGCTGTTTATCACTCCTAGGCACGCTATCCAAGAACAAATTTCCAATTCAGTTTAAAGTTCTTATCCTTTATAACTAGTTTAATGTTCTGGTTTTAGAGTCCTAACACAACAGATTCTTTGATACTACAATTGTATGATTATAAGTAATTTTCCTTTAATTACACTTTATATAGTTAATTTCACTTTTTTATTTTCTTTATTTTTTTCTCTACATTCTTCACTTTGGGACTCATGTAATCCAGTAGAATTAAATAGATTAATATCTTACCTTCATTCCAGGATTCCCTGGAAAACCAGGAGAGCCAGATATCCCAAGAGGACCCTATTAAATGAAACCAGAAAAGTAATCAGACCTGTATTTAATTACAATCTAATTAGGTCATCTTTTTAGTCTTTGACAACATTCATTTTGACACATAACATAGGAATAACGTGCTTCATATTTTAAAATCACAAAGATAATAATGTAATCTTATCACAAGTACCTTCCAACATTGATCTAAAGTAGTGCTAAAGATCTATCGGAGGCATTAAATGTGATAATAGATTAATAATTGATAATTGATAATTGGATTTCGCAATTGCAACTCATAAGATTATCAGTTGCAAACAAATTGTTTGAAACAACTCTCTCTTGAGAGATATACTTTCTTTGTGTTAGCTAAGTAATAAAGTCAGAAGGTTATATTTTTTACCAAGATCTAGTACTTCATTCTACATAAACGATGCTTAAAATTATCTGAATATTTTAGAGTGAAATTTTTCAGGCAATAAGTGGCTATTTATCACTGTCCTATATTTGGGAAGGCACGCATCACTTTAAATCATCAATTTAGAGGCTGACTTTAAAGGAATGAGTGTAAAAGGAATTCTCTTCTAGGTTATCCTGGTTTTTCTTTGAGGATAATATTTTTAAAGTATATCAGTTTTGAATCAATAAAAGCCTTTTAAAGTATACTTTTTTGTCCTATATTTTGTTTCCATTTATGAGTAGTAACAAGGGAGAAAAGATCCTTGTAGCAAATAATTTCAGTCTATACAGAATACTATAATCGTATTCTGCTTTTGGCATATGGGAAAAACTAAAAGCTTAAATTTTTTCTTCCTTTACAGTCATTCAGTATTGACCCACACTGATCATAAATATACTCTACATACACCCTACAACTAATTCTCTCTCTCTTTCTCTCTCTCTCTCTCTCTCTCTCTCTCATACACACACACACACACACACACACACACACAC
>NW_007726269.1:930017-937072 GCF_000696425.1 Galeopterus variegatus | reverse complement strand
TTGTTTCCATTTATGAGTAGTAACAAGGGAGAAAAGATCCTTGTAGCAAATAATTTCAGTCACTATAATCGTATTCTGCTTTTGGCATATGGGAAAAACTAAAAGCTTAAATTTTTTCTTCCTTTACAGTCGTTCAGTATTGACCCACACTGATCATAAATATACTCTACATACACCCTACAACTAATTCTCTCTCTCTCTCTCTCTCTCTCTCTCTCATACACACACACACACACACACACACACAAATATTTTCTTTCCTTAGTGTTCTATTAGCACAATTTATTTTGGGAGCTTGACTCAATTTTTGCCGTTTCAACAAGATAAAATTGTACCATGGACTATTCAGTTAGGTGCATTTCCACTAACAACTTTGTGTTCAATAACTATAAAATTGTCTGAAAAAATGGGAATATGGAAAACATTTCATAAATACATTTGTGTATTTACAAAGCCCTACTTTTTGCTTTAGTGCAACAGTTATCAACCTTAATGACCCTGTAAAATCACCTGGAGAACTTTAAAAATTACTAATTCCTGAGTCCACTTCTAAGAGAATACGTTTCAACTGATTTTGGCATCAGTATTTTAAAAAGCTCCCAAGGTAATTCTAATGTGCAGCCAAAGTTGAGAGCCACTGTTTTCATGAGTAACGTAAAGATTACCTACATGATGCCTATATTATTAGTATGGATATTTTACTAGTAACCAGTCTTAATTATATATGGAAGTCACTCATACCTTCTTTTTGAAAATCAGGGCATCACTATTAAAGTTACATAATTTGATGGGGAAAGCATCAAATCAATGAATCAACTGCCTTATAGTTCATAAAATAACTTTACATTTTTAGGCTATTTTAAAAAATTATTTCTAGTTTTGTTTTGTTATAGAGATATAATTTAAGTGTTCTTAAAATAAGCAAAATAATAGTGAAACTATAAGAATAAAGAGTTGATTTATGCCACTGGTTACAACTACAATCTACTTTATCTTCACAGATCTCTTAGGGTCTTTCATGCCTCTGCTCATTTAATGAGCAGCAGTTGAGGCTAGAACTACTGCAAATAAGGCAGAGAGAAAAAAGGTGAGTGATGTGTTAGAAATCTGTCAAATTACAAAACTCTGCCTTTGTTCATAATTTACTACCAGGAGCTAAATAAATGTTCAGATTTTCATCTTCAAATGTGAGCTAAACGTTCATAATTACAGAAGGTAACCTATAAAATAGTATAAGACGGTCTGGAGCAAAATACAATAGCATTTTCAATACTGAGCATGAGAAGCACAGTGCATGAAATATTAGCACACCCTGAGACCTCATCATTTCTCCTTCCATTTTACACTTTCACTCCCATGGCTTTATTTATTGCCTGTATGTTAAAAATTCCCATACCTATATTTATAATCCAAATCTCTATTCTGAGCTCCACTCTGCATATCCAATCACAAAATTACATTTCTTTCTTCCCATCCTAAACCCAAATCCACTAACAGAAGCTTGTTCCTCTTCTTGTATTCCCAATCTCAGATAAATTACATCAACCACCAATCTCCTTAAAGCCAAAAAACTAATGGGCCGTGTCTATTAAAGTTTCTTAGTTCATTGATGTGCAGTCTGCCTCTGTAAAGACTGTAATAACTTTAGTTCACATCTTTATCATTTCTCTCTGTGATTATGCCAATGGTATTCAAACTCATCTTGCAGCCTTCAGTCTTAGTCATCTCTATCTCATCTTCCACATTTACCAGCAGATGATCTTTCTAGTCATGACATTTCTGTTTAAATCACTGAATGGTCTCTCATTAACTACAATAGGAAAGAGCTCAAAAAACATTTCACATGGTAAATACAGTGCTTCATGATCTGGCTTTTGCTTCCCAATCCAATTTTACCTTCCTAGCACTTCCCTCAGCTCACCATGTTTTTTTATCTGTTCCTCCTATGGACCATGCTATATTCTTACCCATGTTATATGCTCATCAGTCAAGATTTGACTTGTAAGTTGCTCCTTTTAAAGTCTTCCTTGACATCCTTCCTCCACTGTAGGTTTAGCTACTTCCTTCTCTACGCTCCCATGCCTCAAGTTGTATTTTACATTATAGCAGTTAGCAATAGTATTATGCAACCAATATTAATTAATATATCTCTCTTTCTCAATAGAGAAGTTTTCAAGGACAAGTACTGTGTGTTTATCCTCTTTTACTTCCTAGTGTCCGGAGCATAGTGGGTGCTCCATTTGTTTATGAATGAGCAAATGGAAGAATGAATGAATAAATTAATGAATGAATATGAAAGTAATACAACTCACCATAGGTCCGGGTTTTCCAGGCATACCATGTGCACCTCGTTGTCCCTAATTAGGGGAAAAAAGAGACAAAAGAGGATAAGATTAAATTTTCTACCATATTTTTTTATAATTCATTTGCTTAACAAATTTTCCACATTAAAAATTGAAGAATAAATATTAAAGTAAACTGACAATAATCTTCACCGGGTTAACAATAAAAATACACATTTACACAGAGCTGGTTGGTCCCAGAAGTGGCACAAGAAAGCAAACTCTAAAATGAAATTTTTAAGCTAAATTCCTCATAGAGTATGGGTCACACTTGACATTGATGTAGTGTTACAATGATAAATATTGTCTCCAATGGTGAACTGAGATAGCACGCAAGTGTGAAGGAATGGACTAGAGATGCAATATCTCAGGCATTGGAGAAGGTTTAGGGGAAATAGAAGGTTTAGGGGAATGGAATTGCATGTCTTGCTGATTGTGTCTTTTGGAGAAAGAAATTGAAAGGCAGATGGTGATTAATCACCAAGGTGAGGCTCCTTGGCAGTATTTTAAAAGATTCTCAGCTTCTGCAACCACAGAGGGGTAAAAAAAAAAAAGGCTGAATATTAGGCCCAGGACTTAATGGTAAGTGTGTAAGAGCTCTTGAGAAGACTGAATTCTCAAACCTGGAAAGTCTGTGATGTCATGATCAGGGTCCTGGATTGGAAGGAGTGAGACCCTGAGATTTGGCATTGGGATATCTGGGTTGACATACTGAAGAACTTTGAAATCTCAGACCCCCTGAAGCTGCTGGGCTTGTAGAAGTGCCCCATTCTCCCTATTAATAATTTATACTCCTCCTTTGTTTGGAGATGATACAGTAAGCCTATACTTTATCAAACAACAGAAACCACCACCCTCAATCCCATCCCCAGCCATCAGGCCAATTGCTAGCATCAAGTCAAAAGATAACTGGACTGAGGAAGTATTATTCCTGATTTTTTTTAAAAAACGTGATTATATAAAAAGGATCTCTAAGACCTAAACATCATGTAGAGGTAAGATCCAAGAGAGAATTTATGGGTGTAGATCCCAAGGTGCTGGATCAAGAAGGACAGGATATAAAGTTGGAGAACTTTAATGATTTGGAAGCACTCTCCCATGATATACAATTTAACACCCTGGTAAGGACCCTGGGACATACTACTAACATTGGAGATGACTGTTGGAAACTTAGAAAGAGCAATGGCCCATATTTAGATAGAAAAGCCAGAACTGCCTTGGCAGATAGTAGAAGAAAGCACAGGAAAGTGAACATACTAGATTGGATATACTATGTAAACTTGGATAAGCCAACAGCTGACTATATTCTACATTATTCTCTGTATGCCCATAGAATGCTCTGTCACCCAAGTAATAAGGAATGGCCTGCTGAGAGGGTCTTACTCTTTCCAAACCAGGGCCTGTCTTTGGTACCATTGAGAAGTCCTGAGGTGTTTATCCTCTGTGGGCTAGGGGCAATGGTAGGGTATGCTGTAAATCTGGGATTCCTGATAGTAATGGGGATGATATGATCTTGAAATAATAGAGGTGAGGTGGCAGTCCTTAACTATCAAAAGCAAACTAGGTGCAATGTATTGGGCTACAAGATTGGAATATTAGCTAGCATAGCTCAACCTTCAGAGAGTTGTGAAGAAAACTGGTAGTATGCCACCTACCCAGGTTCAAGATATATGAGCAGACATCAAAGTTATTTATTAATCTGTACAATTAAAATAAATCAAAGACAAATGATCAAGAGACTCAGACCTTTCAAAGGGTACACTCATAGTACCTACCTTTTAGAATTGTGATGAACATGAAATAAACTGCTTGGAAGAATGCTTGGCAAATAGCAAGAGCTTGATAAATGTTTCCTGTTATTATAATTTTATTACTGTCCATAGTACGTGTTGTCTATGAACTACATTCCATGCTGCTATGTTTTCATTATTTTCTTAATTTTTGTATTTAAATAAGTAAGCAACAAATGTACTGTGGTTATATACGATGCTAACATTAAGAAAAGCCAGGCAGGGTATATGGGAACTCACTATACTACCTTTTCAACTTTTCTGTAAATCTAAAATTATTCCAAAAGAAAAAGAAAAAAAAAGTCAGTAACAAGTACTGTTAATCTTCCTTAAAAGGCACATTCAGTAAAGCAAACCTGAAAAAGAGTTGAAATACACATCTCAGCAGTATAAATAAAAGAGAGTATACTTACAGGAGCACCCTGTGGCCCAAGTCTTCCTCTCTCTCCTGGCATTCCTCTGGGACCCTGTTGATGAGAAAGAAAAAATACATCTTGAAGTACCTAACTTAAACCCTAAGGATAATTTGACTACACTACTCACTGAGGTTGAGACTTAATATAATTTTCCACCAAACAGCAATATTTTTAGGAGCAGTTTTTCAAAACTCTCCACCTGTTGAGATGTGTAACCTACCTCTTACATAAATAGATTTTACTTAACCTAGCATTAACAAGCTGAATCTACAATAATCTTGATTTGATCACTGAGTATAGAAAAAGTATAAGAGCATTCAAAAGTTAAGAAAAACAATAAAATGCAGGAAGTCTTTTTCATTCTAAGGGTCCAATTCTCTTGTTATGCTTGTCTGTCAGCCAGCAATCAAGATTATTTCACCAGCACATATGTTCTTTGTGTCTTTTTAATTTTTTCATTTATACATTCTTTTAATATAATCTAAAAAGCAAAGAAATAACAAAGAAACCAATACGTACCAGAGGACCCATGGCTCCCATTTGACCGGTAGGGCCTGCTTCACCCTAAAGCCAAAATGAGACTATACTATAATATGAGAACTTACAATTGATATTTACATCACTTTGTTCCATGTGTATAAAATTTTAAAGGCATTCTCTCAAAGAGGACATTTAAAAGTGTACTTTCAATGAAGGATCTCAGAATTTTATTACTTTTTCTTAAAATGCAATAAAAATTTAGTTTCTATAGAAATAAGTCTAAAATAAAAGTGGGGATTTAAGCAAGATTGATGGAAACTATCACATATAGCCACAGTAATTAGCTCAAAAAAGTAATTACATGTCTACATCTGATATGTCTCAAATAAAACTTTACAAGCTAAAATTGACTGTAATATTTCCTTACAATCTATTCTAAGAGACTTAGAAATAAAAATATTAAAACCAAATTCTTTTCCACATATATATCTTATGATGCTTCCTTTACATTACCTTGATTTTTCTCTCCCTCAAGAAACATAAATCAATTTGGGGAAGAAACAATGGCCAGAAGGCCCTGGGATTAAAAGGTACTATGTAACAGGGCTAAAAAACATCTAAATCTCTCAGAAACTTTTAAAGAAGAAAAACAAGTGAATGTCTTTTAGAGAGCAGATTCATAGGGCCATCTTCAGGTAAAGACAACACCCATCTTTCATGGCAGAAACCCAATGCCATGGTGGCTATTCTTGGTGGCATAGTTAGGTCATGTCACCTATTCTGGTCAAGCCATTGCCCTATCTATGAAAAATTACATTTATTTACCTAACTATTTATTTATTTATAGCCTTCTTTCATCCAGAATTATCTGAAGTAGTTCTGAAAAATCTGTAAACATTTGAAGCAGAACTGAAAGGCTATAGTGAGGTTATATTGAGGTTTTATGCAAGTACCTTGGAACCAGGTGCTCCAACTTCACCTTTAGGGCCATCGAGACCTTTGTGTCCCTGAGAAGAAAAACATAAATTTGTATTTATATACTTTTCTTGTGATTCTCAAAAGCAGAAACAAAAATAAAATAAGATAAAAGAAACAAAGAAATTATAGTAAAAGATAAAAGAAACAGGGCCGGCCCGGTCACCGCTTGTGAGCGCAGTGGCGCTCCCGCCAAGGGTTCGGATCCCACATACAGACCGGTTCCCGCTCACTGGCTGAGCAAGGTGTAGGAGCAACACCGAGGGTTGCGATCCCGTTGCCGGTCCCGGTCCGGTACGGGCGCGACACTGAGGGTTGCGATCCGTTGCCGGACACGAAAAAAGACAAAAAGAAAAAAAAAAAAAAAGATAAAAGAAACAAAAATAAGCTCACAAAAAATGCCTTATAAAAACAAATCTGAAATTTAAAGTTGTTGCTTAAAGTATTTCCAAATTCTCAACTTTTTTTGAAAGTCTATTCAAAGAAAACTAGAGTTTTCCCCTTTTAATAAAATTTTCAACTTGCAATGTTCTCACCATTCGAACATTTGTGACTTCACAGAAATTTAATCTATAGCTACAAATAAAAAACTTATGGTGGTTTTAGAGGAAACGTATAGTTATAAAGTTCATCTAGTAATAAAATATGAGTTATTTCCAGGGTGATATTCAAAACATTTAATAACTGCTACAGCAGCAAACACTTTAATCAGAAGCTCAACTACTCAAAATAGAGGCTAGTCAGTGTATATTGAATGAATATCAGCCTTGCTTTCAGATAGATAGATAAGTAAAAGATAGATACATAGAAAGATAGATAGGTAATAGATAGAGTATATATGCACACAATATATAATAGTTACACGTTAATTATCTTGAATTATAAAAGAAGTATTCTACTGCCTTCCAAACTTGGGGTGACTGGGCCCTTCCTGCAACCTAATGCACTCTCTGCTTGTATCGTGTCACTTATTCCACTATGTACTAATTGCCTGTTTTCTTAACTGTGTCTTTTATTAGCCTGAAGCTACAAGCCAAAGACTTTTCTCATTC
>NW_007726269.1:929111-929828 GCF_000696425.1 Galeopterus variegatus | reverse complement strand
GATAGATAGAGTATATATGCACACAATATATAATAGTTACACGTTAATTATCTTGAATTATAAAAGAAGTATTCTACTGCCTTCCAAACTTGGGGTGACTGGGCCCTTCCTGCAACCTAATGCACTCTCTGCTTGTATCGTGTCACTTATTCCACTATGTACTAATTGCCTGTTTTCTTAACTGTGTCTTTTATTAGCCTGAAGCTACAAGCCAAAGACTTTTCTCATTCATCACTGTTTCCTCTTTTGTAGCATAGTATCCAATATATAGTAAGAACTCAAAATATATTTCTTTATAGAATCAAATGAAATTCAAAGGTAACATAAAGAAGAATTGTGATTTCAGTGACCATAGATGAATACTGCAACCACAGCCAGTTAAGAACAATTGACAAATGGACTTGTAAAGATTTCAAAGTTAATGCTTCCCAGACCCTACTCAGTAAACCATAGTATCTGAGAGGATTCCAGTGGATTGAACTTACTCGATGACCTTTCAGGCCCGGAAGACCAGGAGCCCCAGGAAAGCCTCGAGCTCCCTGGGGAAATAAAAAGCAAATAAGGCATTTTACTAAGAAATTGCTTAATACACATTTTTATTCCAGAAAACATCTGGTACACAGTTTTTCACCAACATTCTAAAGAAGAAAAAAGAACAATTTACACTGCTCTGTCAAAATATACCTGGGTGATCAAAAATTAACAAAGTAAACATGC
>NW_007726269.1:917446-927648 GCF_000696425.1 Galeopterus variegatus | reverse complement strand
CTTCCACCAAAGCACATTAAATAAATTACAAAAATAGAAATACCACAGAAAATGAAATCCAATGATACAACTATTTTGAAATGATGCTTGAAACATTTTCTTAATACTCTCTTAAAATAGATAATAGCCCAGTGACTTCATTATTTACATATTCTCATTGCCTACATTAATTTGGTTTTGCATTGAACCACCATTACAACTGCCACCAGTAGACTGAGCACCCTGATGGCATAGACTGAAGTTATCAGTTATTGTCAGTTATTATTATTAACCTCTCTACATATCCCTGGCATGTAGCCTTTTGCCTGTTTAGTGGGCATTTAGTGAATAATCCATTGGATAAACCACTGATTGAAGAAATGGTTTAATACTTCTGACACTCACAACTCTTTACCTAACCCTTTCTTAAAAAACTTCTCTGTCCTAACACAATCTCATACAGATGGCAAAATCTTTCTGCTCTGCATATTCATAGGCTTTACTATTTACATGATTAATAAGCAACTCAATAAGTGAAACCCATATGATAAAAATCAAAGCAGCAATTTTTCTGTGACCTCTTGCAAGGAGAATTTTCTTAGTGTTTTGGGGGTTGTCACAGTAAGGGAACATCAATCATGCTCTCTGAACAAATGAAATCCCACTAATTCTTCTGTTTACACAACCCTACTGAGGAATTCTTTCAAGTCAAGAATTCCCTGTAAGTTTTTCAACTGAAATGCTCCCTTTTACTGAGATTTAGCTCCCCTCCATCCTGAGCAGGCAACTCAGTCCACATCCATAAGCCTATAGGGGAATTGCTGAGCTATGTTATTCCAAATAATTAATTAACTTCAGTTTTTATGGTCTGTGAGAGAAATTCTCATGTGATTACATATCCCTAATATAACAAGAAAATGAACCAGATGTAGGAATGCTCATAAAAAGTTCTCATTCTGCTGACCCAGGACTGTCATCACAGCGCAGTCACACGTTGTTATCCTGAGCTTGCAGACTGCATCTGGGATGTGCTGGCCGGCACCCTTCCTCCCCACGGAGGGCCCAGGCTATGAAAGTGTGCAGGAGTGCAGTAGGACACAGGGGCTTGCAGCCTGGACTGGTGGAAAAGGACATCTGGGTTAATGACAAGGCCTCATGCCTTTGTCTGCATTGACTTCCCAGGCTGCTGGGGGAGGAAAGGAAAGAGAGCAGGGAGCTGGGGATTGGTTTTATATTTGAAACTAAATAATCCTCAGGGCCCTATAAATTCCTTTAAAAGATCAGTGTTTATTTGTTTAAAAAAATTCCTAGCATTAAAGCTTATTGATTTTCAGAAAGCAAACAGAGTAATGCAGGACGACTGGTTGTACTGGGTGGTAGAAACAGGAAATTATAGGAAATATAGTAAGTTGGAGGCTGAATTAGTTTAGGGGTTGTTGGGCAGGAGAAATTGTAAGAATAGGAATGTTTGAGGACAATTTTGGCTTGCTTATCATTCTCTAATTTTCCCCACTGCTTGTGTGGCACGTCCTAGAGGAGGGCCTACCAAGGTCATGACAGGTGGGTTCAGAGTATGGCCAGTCAGCCCAGGTTCTGAATTGTGGTGGAGCACATCACCAGGGACCTGTTCCTTCAATGAGCCAAAGGGGAAGAAAATGGCTGTGTTATGAGGGCTGGCAATCGTTATCTTGTCATAAGATTTTTAAGGCCCAGAACATGAATCAAGAATTTCAGCAAACATTAAGGTTTGAGGAGCAAACAAAGAGGCATCTTGTCCACAATTTATTGTCTCTTGCCAATATAAAAACAAGTTAACAAACAAACTTTCTCTTGAGCTATTGTTTTAGACACGTGGGACGATATAAAATTAAAATATTTTAAAAATAAACAGAATTAAGATATTGTGAATTGTATATAGGTCAGGCTGGTGACATTTTCTGAAAAAAAAAATTCTTATTTTCTTAAAGCTTGATACTCGATTTGGAGAATATTCGTGTTAACTTGCAATATACTTCTCTAGTTATTCATATGGTGTCAATGCCAAGCAGGGACTTGGAATTATCTATCACTCTGGCAAATGTCCTGTGACATTTTATATTTTAACATTGTTTGTTTGTCTGTGTTCACCTAGTATCTAACACATGTGCCAACAATGAATTGTGAGTTAATTATAATGTTCTTAATTTTTTAAGTTTGTCTTTATGTCATATGTCATATGTTTGACTTATATTATATCAATAAATATAAACTTACTGGAGATCCTGTAAATCCCACTTCACCAGTATTTCCATTTCTACCAGGTTCACCCTTTATGGAAAAAAAAAAAAAGAGGGGGTGGGGAAGGCGAAGAGGGATTAAAATGTTCTTCTATGAGGCAGGATGACAAGTAAATTACAGATAAAAAGTTTTCTTAAGAAAGTTCATGTGCAATGTTCTAAATGGTATAAAAAAAATTTAAAAACCTCAGCTCTATTCCTGATAGCAACTCAATTTGCAAATCAGTTTGTAAAGCTGTCATTAATTTATCCAGAAAGAGAAACAAATATAAGTTATCCTAGTCTGATCTAGCTTGCCATTTTATGAATGTCAAAATTTACACACAAACACACTTAAGCACACATATATGCTATAAATTTCTATATTCTCATGTGGCTTTGAATTGAAATGTTGCTTCTTAAAATACTACTTGCCATTTATTTCCATCCAATTAAAAAAAAATACCGGATATATTTTTTCTCTATGACCAAATTCAATGTAATCTGCTTAAACAAATCTCATGACTCACAAAGAGAAAATATTTATTTGGCTTAGTGTCACAAAGAAATTAATGGCTTACCCATAATTTTATCTTCAATTTTACTACAACTAAGAATCTAGAGAAGCTAATCTGTTGCTGCACACTATTCTTTGATCACGTGTTCTTAATGTTAAAATCTGGAGGTGAATCTTAACTTTAATTAAAAATCAAATTGAAGAAATTACTTTTTCAGCATTAGGGAGCCATATTGGCGATATACCACTAATACATTTTTTAAATTCCATTTAATGAAGACTTCACGATGATGTATTGTCATCAGAGCAATGTTCTTTTTCTTTCAGATCATTTCATTGGTTCCACCAGCAAAGGTTGTAGTTATTGTTACAACAATTCTAATGTTTCCAGGAGAAATCTTAATGAAAAACCTGCAGAATGCAGGGGAGAAACAGTATCTAACAATACAATACTATCAAAGTAAAGAGCCCTTTTAGATTTTTGTAAAATTCCATTTTGAGTTTTCCAGTTTAGATTGAATTAATGGATGCTAAAAAGGTGCAAAAAAAAAAATGAAATGGGAGTTAATGCACAATGTTCTTGTTATCACTGTAGTTCAAGTAAAATGAAGAAAGGCAGCTCACATCTTCACCAGGTTTCCCAGGAGGCCCCTCTGGTCCACGTGAACCAACTGGACCCTAATGACAAAATAAAACAAAAAGGAGAAAAAGAATATTACCTATATTTACCTATACCATGCAATGATATAATCCAGAATATTGTTGAGACAATTGAAAAATATCAGAGAAAATAGTTTTATTAATATGAATTTTGTGTTATATTCCTCCAATCAAGTGTTCGCAGGAAAAAAAAAAAAAGTGTAATTGCACAAATGGAAATATCTCCACACTGTCTACTGACCATATTCAAAGACTTTGAATTTAAATACTCTTATATATAGCTTAAGTACAATCCATAATACAGGGCTCCCAAACTGGATTGTCATTCCTTACTACATTACAGAGAACCCAGTAAAACAAATACCTTGTGGCATCATTACAATGGTGGACTCATATGTAACTGGGTCTACATGCTTACTTGACATTTACCATTGGTCCAGGATCACCAGGTTCTCCAGGAGGTCCTGTAGGTCCTACACCACCCTAAAATTGAGAACAAATTATATAACCAAACCAAAGGAAAATAGAATACTAAATCCTATACTTTCAATATATAGTATAGTTTTTCAGACTTCTGGTTCCATCACTTTCCAGCTAGGTGACTCTGAGCAAGTTACTTAATCTGTCTATAACTCAGTTTTCTAATCTGTAATCATGATAAAAATTTAGCCTCATGAAGAAACTGAAAAAAATACTGCACCTATTTCTAAGAGAGCGAAAATGATTTAATACAGTCCATTCAAAGTAAGCATCACAACATGCAATTTAAAGGCCAGACAAAAGCAGCCATGTCACATAGACCTTATTTGTATTTTTTTGTTACAGTATGTAATTTAATTATAAAAGGACTTACTTGCTGCCCTTGTAAACCTTGAGGTCCCCTTGGGCCAATAGGACCCTTAAAACAAATGAGAAAAAAAGTTGCATAAGTCAAACATTTCAAAAACAGTGAATTAGCTTTAGAATCTGGAAAAGTGAAGCTTTGACAGAGGGGGATGATAACAGTCTCCATCTGTAGTCATCTGGAATGCAGCTAATTGCAAAAAATGAAAGCTTGTACAACATTTGTACATCTTAAATTAAAGTTTGCACAACATTTGAGATAATTTTATAATTCCAGCTGTGTCATAAAGAGAAATTAACAATATGCTTATACACACCCAGTATCTTTAGGACAAGAAAACTTGCATATTTAAAGGGTGGTTCTGTTAAATCAGAATATCCAAATAAAGAAAAATCTTGGCAGGCATAAAGTAATCAAACTGCCTATTTAATTCTTCAGCTTCACAGCAGATAACTTTTATAACTTAAATGAATGAGTTGAATTAAGCATTTATGAAGCCATCAACAATAATGATTAGATTATTTTAAATGTCAGTTTAAGATTATGTGGGGCATGAAGTTTTCTGGGTTATTTCTTTCTGTCACAATGTACATTGATAATATCCACAAAGCTTTGCCCATTTAAACATGAAATGATTATTCTAAAGCATAATGAAGAGAAGAAAAGGAAAATACAATTTTAAAAAATTTGTTAATATATGTACATATAATTTTTAAATGTCACACTTTAAAAAAATAAAATTAATTAAATTGAAGTCAAGTTCATTCTTATGGTAAAACACCTAAATTTTTATTTTGAATTGATCAGATATTTTAGCTAGTAAGAAAATAAAGCTCCTTTTAAAGAATAAATAAACACATATGTAATTTAAACTCCAAAAAGATAAAAACTCATATATCTCAGAAAAATATCTCAAGATAATCACTGAATGACACTATGCTACCAGTACCTTTAAAAATATACAGTGTTTGAGGTATTCATGATGCTGGCCTTAAGAATGGGTAGAAGGGGTGGTTATCTCTGGGTTGATCTTACACTTCTTATTGCCTGAAATTCCATCAATCTGGGATGCTTTTGAATGATACTATGAGCAAAAAAAGCATGGGAGAATCTGTTTGAAAGGTGTTAATTCATTTAATGAGATTGCATTGCTCTAAATACCAGGGTAAAGTACTTGCCCAGAAAAAAATGGGAATCTTTCTGGCTGTTGAAATTCACAAGAGGATAGGGATAAGAGAAAGTGCAGCCAGGAAACCTTAGAGTTGTTGGAATAAGGCAGCCAGTGATTTTAAAATGAGTAGAAAACAAGAAAAATGGAATAGCAAAACATTTATTTTAAAGTTTTGCCAAATCTCTGTTTCCAACAGTACCACAAAACAGTTTAGTCTTGTTTTTTTAATTATAAAGGCATAGTTTTTGTTGTGGTGAGGTGGTTACATGTCTTAAAATCCTTTATTTTCAAGTATTAAAAGAAATATACACACATTATTAATTTTGACAAATACTTTGCATAGTTATGAATGAAACACCACTGGGCTCTTAACTGGCACAAAGAAGGGTTTGATAAATAAATTAAATGAACAGGTGGATGGATGGATGAACAGATGTGTTTCAGAAGACACCTTATTTCTTGACTAGCTAACTCAAGCCTCTCTTACTATAATTATTTTTCCAGCAGTATTTCGATTATCAGTAGAGTTGATGCTTACCACAGAGCCAGGCATCAGCCCTACTTGACTCCCAAGTCCAGATTTTTCATCCAACCCAGCCATCTGAGCTGAAAACGGCTGTAAAAGCAACATGTAAAAGACATACATCAGCATCCTTTTTAAACTGAGAAATGTACACTCTCAGGAATTTGTATTCTTATTCTATCGACTATTCTGAGAATCATTTTAAACTTTTGACTTTAAAGCACAGAAAAAGATTCAGGTTGTTTTTTACTGTAGGTGCCTTTGATTGACGATTCATCCCGAGTATTTTGTATGTTGCTTCAAAACAACTGCAGCAATGGGACCAATGCCCAATACTTGACAAAAGCATGGATCATTCTGATAAGTCCCGAGCCAGTCTAATATCGACTATTCTGAGAATCATTTTAAACTTTTGACTTTAAAGCACAGAAAAAGATTCAGGTTATTTTTTACTGTAGGTGCCTTTGATTGACGGTTCATCCCGAGTATTTTGTATGTTCCTTCAAAACAACTGCAGCAATGGGACCAATGCCCAATACTTGACAAAAGCATGGATCATTCTGATAAGTCCCGAGCCAGTCTAATTGATGTCAGCTTTAAATCTCTTTATCTGATTTCCTCCCACGGTAAGAGCATGCGAAACATCCGAACAAAGCCTAAAAGATGCCTTTAAAATATTTTTCCTGTGGATTCCAGATTCCATTTCACATTATTTTATGTAGATGGTATTCTTCTTTCTTTGTTCAAGGCCTTTAACTTTAAATTGTATTTATGTGAGTTGATAAAAATTTTATTTCCCTTTTAATGAATCCCTGAATGTTCCAAGAATTGGAAACAGTTTTAACCATTCTCTTTCACATTTAATTAACACTGGTAATCAATCTGATCAAAATTGTTCGTATACATTCCAGGAGTTATATTAATTTCCAGATTTTAGTGGGAAAAGAATGTGTTTATTATTTTAAAAAATTAATTGGCAATTCCTTTTACAATCACTTGAGAAACAGATGTGTGAACTGTTGTAAAAGCAAATCCCATTCGGATTCCATACGTTCCTTTGTTATGCTGTGAAATCTAATCATAAATCCCCTATGTCTGTCATTAAGAATTTAAAAAGGCAGATATAAAAAGACATTTTGTTTTATTTTTACTTCAGGTAGAAAACTAAAATTCGGGAAATAATTAGGTAGTATTTTTAGTGTCAACTCAACAGCCTCGTCATGTACATCCTCACGGATGTGTCATCCTCTCTTGATGTGGTGCAGATGTTGTCAGCGTTCTGAGTCTACAGAACAACAGATGGATAGAGATCTATCTCTCTTCCAATTCATAGGAGAAAAATGTTAGTCGTCCTATAGAATCAACAGAAAGAACAAAGTTCATAGAGTCCAGAACTGGCATTAAGAAATACAAATAATTTGAAGCAGCCCTTTAAAAAATGCTACTTTGAATTTTCCAACAATTTGCTATTGATTTATTAGTTTTATTGTTGTTCACGGAAGTATTGAATTCATTTAACTGCTCTTAACAGTCAAGCGTCAATACTTGAACTAACACAATTAAAAATCATGACAATCAATCAATACTTTAATATATTACCTAAATATGGCCTTGAACAATGCACATAACTCACCCTGCTCATGCCATCGGGTCCTGGGTGGGACGGATGCCCAGGAGGCCCTGGAGCACCAGGTTGACCAGGAACACCTGGTTCTCCGTCAATTCCCTGAGGACCACGAGGACCCTGGGAAAACATGCCAGTAGCAATTAGAACCCACTGCCAAGTATGTAGTTAGTAGAAAGCTAAAAGCACATACTTTTTAATGGTTATGGAGAATTGATTATTTTAAAAATGAATGGCAACCTAGCCCCCTACAGTAATTTCATCAGCTATGTCGACACTGCCATTGGGACATGATATGAGTAAGAATTTACTTGATAAGTTAAATCCCCAGTAATAAGCCTTCTTGGAATAATTATAAAATTGTTTTCATTCAACAGTATTCTTGAATAAGCTTCCTCATTTGTTTTGCTATTCAAGGATATTTAATCAACAATTTCTAAGATAACTTTGCATGTGCCTGCTTAACCTCCCCACCTCACCCCGCAAAAAGTAGGGCCCCTTGCTTGAAGTTTGTGGGTTTTTTAAAAATATTTCTAATTGTTTTATGCAGGTACACAGCAGACACTTGATACATGCATATTAAATTTTCATATTTCAGTCCTCTTCAGTACATTAAGTCTGGTACACTGTATTTTCCTTCCCACCCCCCCAGTAATAAGCCTTCTTGGAATAATTATAAAATTGTTTTCATTCAACAGTATTCTTGAATGAGCTTCCTCATTTGGTTGTTTTGCTATTCAAGGATATTTAATCAACAATTTCTAAGATAACTTTGCATGTGCCTGCTTAACCTCCCCACCTCACCCCGCAAAAAGTAGGGCCCCTTGCTTGAAGTTTGTGGGATTTTTAAAAATATTTCTAATTGTTTTATGCAGGTACACAGCAGACACTCGATACATGCATATTACATTTTCATATTTCAGTCCTCTTCAGTACATTAAGTCTGGTACACTGTATTTTCCTTCCCACCCCGAGAGGTGGACTAGATCAATGAGAAATTAGAGGCAAAGGCATTGTGACCCAGCCAAGTCTAAGTTTCAGAGAAGTGAGCAATGATTTCCAGCTGCCAAAATCCACCCTCCTCCTAACCCACATTCTGGAGGCAGCTTGGGGAACAGCCACGTCTTCAGTTCTGGAAAAGCTCCGTCCCCTAACTTCATCATTCCCACAAGTCTTATTAAGTATTTTCTGGCTTGTTAACCCTGAAGCGTCTCAGCAGGCTTTAAAAAGAAATAAAGGACCAAAGAAGTCATACAATAATGTAGTTTTTATTATTAGAAGCAGGAATCGAGAAAAATATGGTAAGTGAATTAGAGTTTAATAATAAAAGAAGCTTCTCATGCTTAAACGTGAGAATACCTACTGACCCACAATAAGCTATTCAAAACTGAGCTGATGAGGCAGAGGGAGTAAACACAGGACACGCTGGGGTGGCAGAGGGAGTGGTTGCATGTGATGTTTTTGAGCAGAGTGTCCTAATAACTATTCATAATTTAATTAATATATTTTAATATATTCAAATATTCATATAGACATGTTTACTTCTTAGAGTAGTGGAATAAATAAGGTAATTTATCTAATTAAAAAGATATTTATATTCTATTTATATTAAAGTAAAAAATGTCTACTATATTTACATTTTCTATTCTTAGAAAATTATTCTCATCTTTTAAAAATCAAATCCCTTCTGACTCCCTAAACTACTGACAATTCACTTCACTCTTTTCATTATACATGATAGAGGCTGATTTTAATTGCTGTCCTGGATAATATGAATGTGGGCAACAGGAGCTGAAAATGTATATCCTTAATGGTGGTGTAGACAAAGTAACAGTCTGACTTATTCATAGAGCCTTGCATGGAAAACGGTTAACGTGTTTATGCAATGTTCAATTGTTAATTGATGACAAGGTTACTATTACATGCAAAAAGTGAGCTAACACATGATCTCTGCTCCCAGCGAGATTTCCAAAAACAAAACAAAAACTACACTTAGTGTCAATGGGAGTAGAGAGAAGTTTGGGTAATATTAATCTTCAAAATATATGGTATCCTTCTCTAGTCTTCCGTGATTAATAATCATATTTTCAAATCTGATCTATAAATTCATTTTTCATTGATTTATTCTGTGCTTCCATGGCATCCCCTCTAAATAGCCTCCACTATTTACTCTTACACAAATCTAGATTAAAATTAATAAGAATTTATGAAATTTATCCAAGATTAAGTGAGCAAAATAAACAAGATTACAAGTGAGAATTTAAAAATATATATAAAATAGGAGCATGTCTACTGATAAATTTTAAAAACAAATTATAATTTGAGAATCCATTAAAGAGATATATTTTTATATTTCCAAGTGAGCTGAGTCACATAATTTTTATAGAAGGTAAATGTTCTACTTATTTTCTCTCATCCTCCAGGGTACTCTAAAGCTCAAGCAGTAATCTACAATAAAAAGTACTTGTAGATTGCCACTAGGTGGCGACGTCCACAAATAGAAAAGGGTAAAGCCCAGAATTTTATTTGCAATTATTAATAGTATCGCACACACACACACAAACACACAATAAAATGTTAGAGCTGGTACGAACTGGTATATTTGCCATTTTACAGATGAGGAAACTGA
>NW_007726269.1:793152-915872 GCF_000696425.1 Galeopterus variegatus | reverse complement strand
CTCTCTCTCTCTCTCTCTCTCTCTGTCACACACACACACACACACACACACACACACACACGGATCCACACACACTCATATCCAATTCACATTGATTTTCTCAGGTCTAACCAAGATAGGACATGAACCACGTCACACACTAAGTAGGGAAGAGAAGAGAAGTAAGAGGGTTAGAGAGTAGACTCACTGAATCTTAACCAAGAATTCTGGAAGTCTGACCAGTATCCCCACAGAAAATTCCACCTGGACTTAGGATCCAGCGTTATCAATTACTTAAAACGCACAAGTACACTGATGAAAAATCTGCTCTGCATGACCACTCACCCTCCACCCGACTGAAGTTATCTTCTGTCTGTCTCAGTCATTCTACATCCTGGACAGACATCTGGAGAGCCACCCGCAGTGTTTAAGCTACCAACACTAGTGAGGCAGCTCAGCAGATCAGCTTGAGGAATGGGGCATAAAATCATCTAAACACAGCCTTGCTGGCCACCTGTAAGGCTATGGCCGACTTCCTTGGGGCACTGTCATTCACCTGTATGCCTGCAAATACCATCCATAACTCCAGCTCCATTCTGGAAAAAGTATTAACATCACGATGTACTGTTATGCTTGGTGAAATGTGTAGAAGCATAAAATAGTAACAAAGACAAAGCTAGTAGCAAGAGTTCCTAGGGACATGATCTAAAATATGTTTTGTTCTCATTTATATACTCAAAGTTGTTGCTTCCTTGCTCATCTATTTCTCCCATTCAGATATGGATAAATACATATTTGGAAGGCCAAAAATTCATTGAAGCTTAAATTTTAGTAGATATCATTAGAGAAAAAATTAAACAGCACAAACAAATTTTTCTGATTGAAAAGGGATGATAGCAAAATACAAATTAATCTAGTTATTTAATTAATGTGGTTATTAATGTATTTAATATAGCAGACATTAGATTTTAGGGGGAAGATATAAAAAAAAAAGAATTGTAATCCTAAAACTGGAGAACAATACATATTCTGTACAGGGAGGTTATAAGAGAAAATATTTGGTTTGTATTATGTAATATCTTCATGTTTTACCTCAAACTTATAGAAGTGATTATTTAAATTTAAAGGTGTCCCCTTTGTATGATAATGGTGGTAATTTTAAAATTACTCTTTTGACATCTCTGCAGAAGCTGCTCAGTGAAAAAGGCAGAGTACTAACTAGGAAATAAATTTGTTGTACAGCTACTTAAAAGAAAATATTATTCTCTAGTAATTTATTTTTCCTCTATCCAGTTTGGTTATTCTCATAGCAATCACAGATCACAGAATGTGGGTGTTTTACCTCAACAGTACAATCTTGGAATTGTTTACTCAAGGTTGACTACTTCTGAAAATAACATATGTTAATTATGTTTTCTCTAATTCTACTTTATTTTAATTTGACCTCATAAAGGATGAGGAAATCACATTTGTGTTGTCTAATAAGATAATAGGCAATTATTAGCATGTGATAATATCCTCTGAATTAGGAGAGTTACACAGTCACTTCATGACATGAATTCTTTGTCACATTTAATAGAGGTGGACACATAACAGCTAGGTAGGAAAAATAAGTTCTCTGGTTGCATAGTCGAGCTAGGCAGCTATAATTAACAAAAATTTACTGCATGTTATCAGACGGGTAGAAGAGAGATCGAATGTCCTCATCACAAAGAAATGATTAAGTTTTGTAACAATGAATATGCTAATTACCCTGATTTGATCATCACACATTGTATACAGGTATTGATATTCAACTCCGTACCTCGCAAACAATACACTTCAATAAAAAATATATACACAGGTGAAAGAGCAACAGTGCCCCCACCTCCTTGGTGCAGCACGTGGGCAGCACACTGCAGGCTGACTTACATGGTACACATATGCAAAAAGGAAGCCCCTGCCAACTTACAGGTCTCCCTTTTGGGCCTCGCTCTCCTCTTGGTCCTTGTGATCCTGGAGGTCCCTAAAACAAAAAAATGATGATTATGCCTGCAAAACATTTATACTTTAGATGCTTTTGTTTTAAAGGTTTGCTTGATAAAAGAAAATCGGAAAACAGAAATCATGCTTCTTAATTCAGTTCAGTTGAATACCACAGAGAATAAATCCACATGCATTTAAAATTTCTGTATACATAGAAATATTTATTTTAGAGTTGAAGCACGAAGTTCTGAAAAGAATTAGGTGCCACATAAGAGCATCATGGAGCTCTGAATAGTAGTGTGTCACTAGTAGTGGCAAATTTTTAAGGATAATTTTTTCTGTCTTCTCCCAGGTAAAGCCTTTGCCACAAAATTCTGGGCACAAAAACACGCAGTTCGGATTTGGAGAACGACTTAAATGTGCAGCCCCCAAATGATCAATTATCCAAGGGAATGCATGAGTTCAGATTGGTACATGATACCCCATGTTTGTCACTGTTCAAGTTGCTGATGAAAGCAATGGAAAGAAAAGCCTCTTAGCCTACTCCTGCTTTATGTATGTGCAAGCATCATTGTGTGGTTTTTTTTTCACTTGATTTAGAATATTGTGTCCTTTCCATTGTATATCTAAAACCCACCTATGATTTCCAAATCATAATTGAAATTATTTCTCCCTTAAAATAACAAATGACTATTATATTTCAAAAGTGGTGCTATTGTGCTGATATCTGAAATTATCCTCCCCCCCCCTCCGAAATAGCAATTGCCAGGTGGTTTTTATTTCTCTTCAAAAAAGAATTTCAATTGAGTTATGAAGATTAGATTTTGCATTTCCTCAATGCAACATACAGCATTATCTAAAAGCAAAAACTTCAGAAGGACTAGAGTAGGTCTGTAAAAGGTGTACTGGTATTTTACTTAAGTTGATTGGATGTGTTTTAAAATTTACATAAAATGTGTGTGTGTGTTTATTATCCATATAGTTACCTATAAATGCTGCTGATAATCCAAAGCTGAAATAATTAGTGTTTTATACTAAACCTATGCTATTCTGATAAATAATTTCTCAAATTCCACTGCACCATGATTTAATTTTATTAAACAGATAAAGGTAGTCCGCCCTTAATCATGGTGAAACAACAGACAAGCATGCTCTAATTTCAATGAACAAGGTCAATCTAAAATTAACAATAGATTGTTTTTGCCTTTTACATAACCAATAGCAGCACTAACACATGAGGAACCATAAGGATCATCAATTTCAGAATGAAATGGTCCTCAATGTGTCACTCATTGCTGCAAAGGAATGCCTAAATTTGAAGATATTTCAAAACAAAATGTTTCAAGAAAAAGAGCTTCGTTGTTTACATTCTATTGTCTTCTCATGGATATATCTGTAAAGATATTCAGTATCTCAAAAAACACTATAGTACCACAAATATTGTAGGAAACTACTTACTGCAGGTCCTGGACGACCACGAATGCCTGTTACCTAAACAATAAACAAGATAATCTGTAAAGTTTCTACAGAGATTCAGAGAAGTCACTAGTCAAACAAACAAGAATAACAACAAAAGTTCCAATGATTTTTTAAAAAACAAAAAAATGTTGTCAATCGGATGTTGTCAATTGATGTTTATTTCCTCCTTATTATCTAATTTGAATTGTAATATAGGGAGGCAGGACTGGCGTGGTAATTAAGAGAACCAACACTGGAGCCAAGAAGCCTGGATTCAAATCCTGCCACTACCTCTTACCAGTTGTGTGACCTTGAATTAATTATTTATTCTCTCTGTGTTTAAGTTTCTTTTTCATGGAACATTAAATGGAAACTTAAATATGAAATGGTGGTGATTATTATGAAATTATCTCCCTCACAGAGTTGTCAAGATAGACAGATATTTATAAATCACTTAGCAACTAACACAGTAAATACACATAAGTGTTTTTAATTGAAAGAAAATAATACAAATGGTTTACTTTTTAAATAATCTTTGTTAAAAAAACAAGCATATTTGAAGGCAAAGCGAAACTGTAAACACTTAAACACTGTCACATAAATAAACCTGCATATACTTTTGTCTTGACAGACTGATGATAACTCCTTTAATGAATGGTGGTTGAAAAACTTTCATCATATTTAATAATATATTTTTTGATCATTTAGAAGTCTGAGGAAGTTTTTAGTATCCTTAAGCAATACAGAATTCCAATCAGGATATTTGGACGACATATTTCCAAAAGTGTGTAACATAAAACTACTATACTAATACTAATGTTACCTATCACTCTATACCCACATACAATATATTTAATTTTGAAAAACCATGGTTTTCTATCTTTTAGTCATGGGACTATAAAATCAGGAGTACAAAATATTAAATATCCTATTAAATAATTGCTCGATTGTGGTTTGCTTGTGTTATACTAAAAACTTGTTTATAAAATAACTAATTTCTTTTTTTGAGAGTATATATATATATATATAAGTACTAATATACAACTATAGCGAAGTTCATTAAAGGTAGATGAAAACCATGTATATCCATATACTTACAACAGGCACTAATCCTGGTTCACCTTTTTGTCCCTATGAAATTAAAAAAAAAAATTCAATTAGCAAAATGTAATGGCTTGTTGGGCCTGAACATGTCACACTAGAATATGCCGTGTAAACCCTGGGAATTTCTATGTAAGAAATGTAAAAAATGAGAAAGTTAATCCATTTTTAGGATATTTAGCTAGAAATTATTTATAAAAAAATTACTACTAATTTGAAAGACATGAAAAAAAATCAATCCAGTGTAGGAAATGTGTAAAGCTATTTTTCGTCAGTTTTTACAGAGATCAAATCAAAAGAGTTAACTAGAGCAAGAAAAAGTTGTGATGGAAAGAGGTAAAGATAAGACACCATAGGAAAAACTACCCAGACTTAAAACACAAAAGGAAGTCTGGAAATTTTTATATATTTTAATTTTCATACTCTTATTACATGACAGATAGTTTACAGTAACTTATCAGACACTATTCCTGAGCTGCTTGCCACCCTTTTTTTTAGAGCTTATGGAAGAATATGAAAAATAATAAGTTAAATGTGCTCATCTTAAAAAAAGATGTAATAATTTTAGCCAGTTAATTCTCAATATCTAACAAAAATATAAAAAAAAAATCAGTTGCATAGGAAAATCAAAAATAGCACAAGAAACTATCATAGCTTAAAGCAAATAAAGTCAGGTCAGTTTCTTCATAATATTTATAATAGATGTAGCAAATATAATAGATGTAGATGGAATTTATTTTGATTTTAGAACTTCAGATTCTCACATTTTGTATTCTCATTGCATAATATCAGGTACACAGGTTAAATAATATTGGATGAATTGTGGAAATATACTTTATTTTATTATATATTAATTTATATTTTTTATTTCAGTATTTATCGATCAACAGATTTTGGTCTCCTCAAGGTCATGATTGCGTCTTTATCTACTTTATATCCTCAGTGTGTTGCATAAAAGTTCTCAGTAAATTCTTCTTGAGTATATCTTCTTGAGTATATTATGTTAATAATATGAAATAATGTTTTTCACTAGGCAATTGCAAAGATGGTATGAATTGAACAATTACATCCAAAATGGAGGAAAATAAGGGGGATGAGTTTTAGTTTATTTAATTTCTTCTTTCACATACATTACTCTTTTGTCTGATAATAATAATAATAATAATATGTGTTCATAGTAGGGAATATTGAAAATAGAGGAAATATACAGAAGAAACTAAATATCCTACTCAACACCCAGGAGATAACCGCGGTTAACATTCTGGCCTTCCTAGTTTTCCAAATCGCTCGTTGTTTTACTCTTAAATTTTATTTTCATTTTTGAATTGAAAACTAACCTTACGATGAATACCCTTATGTTTATGTGGCACCTCTGACTGATACCTTATGATATGTTTTTAGAAGTTAAATTTGTGGATTAAAGATCATACATATTTTTAAGGTTTTTGATCTAGATCACCAAATTTTACTCCCAAAAGGCGCAATCTAAGTGTATCCTTACAATGGTATTTGATACCTGGCAAGATTTTGTAAAGTGAAAAATTTTAAAATATTTTATAATCTTGATAATCATATGATGGACTCAACGGCAAAACTAATTGCCTAACATCTGCCATGAAAACTGGAGTCACTGCCCATTTCCACTCTTTTCATCCCTGTGCCCATCCCGTTTGGGTGAGATTGAAGCAAATGCCATAATTTTCAAGATAACCAGAAAACTAAGAGCACTCCCAGGGGACAAAGAACTCTCTCCGCTCAGGAGGATTACCCATGTCCAGATGACACATGGCCAAGCTGGCTGGCTGTGCTAGGTCATGGCTATATCCCACCACTGTCTTCTTGAGCGTAAAGATTGTCTCCAGGATTAGATTTTACGCTTCCTGAAGGTGGGGGAGGGGAGAGAGGGGAAGCAATGGGTGTTTGGTGAAATGTTTAGTTAATTCTGGATCTTTACTTCCCAACCAATGGAAGAGGGACCACATACCCACTGAAGTAAAACCGACATTCTTTATTCCTTCCTTCCTCCCTTCCTCTTGTCCTGCCTTCTTTTCTTCCATCAAATGTGTATTGTGCTTCTAATATATGTAAAGTGTATACTTAGCACAGTGGCAAGTGCAAAGAATACAATGGTCTTTCAGGCAGAAACAGGTCTTTCTTATATAAAGAAAAATTAACCATAAAGTGAATAGAATAGGGGCATCTGAAATCTATAAGCACAATAACTGAATTGTGCTTATACATTTGTCACAAGATATTTATATGGTATTTTGCACTTCACAAAAGGCTTACAAACATTTCAGTGTCCAGTTCTGTGTGGATAGCATTTGAAAGAATTCTGTTTATGAAAAAGAAACTCTGCAAAGTGAAACTTACCTTTCTTCCTCTACCTATAAAAAGAAAAGAATAAGTATGTTATTTCATGAAGAAACAATTACTGAGAATCTGCTAAATATTTACTTTCAGTAACAAGGTTCTTGTGGAATTAGAATTAAACAGATTACTTTATTACCAGTAAGCAGAACTCAAAAGTTGTTTGGGATCAATATTTCCATAAAAGGCAATGTAATGCATCCCTTTGAAAAATTCTGACGTGACGTCAATATTCTTCATAACCTTTATATAGCATTTAAAGTTCATTAAATTGTTAGAGTGCTGTGCTATAACACCAAAGTCAATGATTCAGATCCCCATACCGCCCAGCTGATAAAAAATAAATAAAGTTCATTAAATTATAAAATTAGCTATTAAAGTTATAATAAATTATTTTTAATCAATATTCTCTTTTTATTTTTTATACTTTTTATGAGTAAGGCTTTTCATTCGTATGGTTCAAAAGCAAAAATGCATTAAAGGTATACAATTATACAGTGAAAAACCTCATTTCATCCTGTTCCCTTTTCCCTCTTTTCGTCCCCGCACCCCTACACATAAGGCAACTATTATTGGTTTCTTTCATATTGTTCTCAAATTTCTATTTTTGTATTGTTCTTCATTTATCTGTGTATCTTATAGATCTTTAAATCTTAGTGATCTTTGCCTATTGGCATGTAATTTCCTTATAGCTTTTTATAAAAATTTTTATAGAATTCCATTGTGTGAATCTGTCACACTCTAACCAACCTTCACCTTTCCCCCTAATGAAAATCTGGATTGTTTCTAGTCTTTTGCTTTTACTAGGATATAATTTATCACTCAACCAACACCCTTATAAGAATGAAAGTGAGGGCTATGGTTTATTGTCAAGGAAAATGGTGTAATGTGGGGTTGTCCTGGGCAAACCGAGATGAATGATCATGCTAGCTATAACAAATAATATTGTAACAAATAATGGTTACATATATGACAACATGAAAGTATACTTATAGGATGATTGCCCAATACTGTTTTTGAGTAAAAGAGTACAGGGATTTTTAATCTGATGTATATGACCAATATCCCTCCATAGAGGTTATACCACTTTATAATTTCATAATCAATGTTCATATTTCCCCACAGGCAATACACAGTGATACTAAATGTGTTATCAAATATTTTAATTTTAGCTAATCTGATAGGTGAAACATAATAGGCCAGTGTAGTTTTTTTTGTTTGTTTTTTTGTTGTTGTTGTTGTTGTTTTTCCTTTTTGTCTTTTTCCGTGTCCGGCAACGGATCGCAACCCTCAGTGTCGCCCCCGTACCGGACCGGGACCGGCAAAGGGATCGCAACCCTTGGTGTTGCTCCCACGCCTCGCTCAGCCAGTGAGCGGGAACCGGTCTGTATGTGGGATCCGAACCCTCGGCGGGAGCGCCACCACGCTCCCAAGCAGTGCACTATAGCAGTGCGCCACCAGGCCGGCCCTAGGCCAGTGTAGTTTTAATTCACATTTATTTTAATTCACACTATCATATGTTGAGAAACTATTTGTACTTTCTTTTTAAAAAATTATGAATTAATTTCCTTTGCCTATATTTTGATTGGGTCATTGACTTTTTAAATTATATCCAGGGTCTTTTTATATGTAAAGGATATCAATTATTTGTGGATTGAGTTGCAATTTTTTTTTTACTTTGCTCATGTTTTGTGTTATGCAAATGTTTATTATTTCTATGCATTTTTATGGCTTCTGGACTTTGAGTCAAAATTAACATAGGAAGATTTTAGGACTATTAATAAATTTTCCTGTTTTATCTTTAAAACCATTATGACTTAATTTTTATCATCTGAATCATTGCTTTACTTGGAATTTGCCTCATTCAGCTACAGTTTTTTCCAGGTGACTCCCCAGCCATTCCACTCTCCACTGCTAATGTCGTCTTTATCATATTCAAACTGACATGTATATTTGGATCTATTTCAAGACTTTTTATTTTATTCCACTGAGCTCTATCTAGTCATGTACCTAGACCACACTTTTTTAAATAAGTCATTTTAATATGTCTTGTAGGGCTAGTCATCACTTATTTGCTCTTTTTTCTAAGGATTTACCCGACTATCCTTTCTGGTTTATTCTATGTAAATTTTGATTTACAACACATCAGGCTCTAAAAAAAAAAGTATGGTATGTTTTTATTAGATCATGTTAAAATTAATTAACTAATGGAGAATTAATGCATTTTTAATGTTTACTCTTCCTAACCAAGAACATAATAGCATATTTTAATTTTTTTAAGTTTTCATTTGAATTAGTAGTATGTTTTCTTCAGATGGATCTTGTATATTTCATACTAAGTTAAATGTGCAAGCTAAATGTAAAAGTTAAGTCTATCCTCAGGCATTTGTTGTTATATAAATGAGGCATTTTAATTCCCATTATTTGTTATATGATGTAATTTTTTAGACATAGTAACTCAATTTCTGCTTGTTAATTTTGCACTGCACTGCCTTACTAAATTCTTTTATTTTGTAGTAATTTTTTTGCTCAATTTCCTTAGGTTTCGTAAACACACAATTATATTTACTGCAAATGGATAGTTTTAGCTCTTTTCTAATTTCTAAATCTCTGATTTCTTTTTCATATCTAATTGTTTGTTCAGGCACATTGAGTGCTATTAAATGATAGTGGTAGTCACAGATATTCATGTTCTATCCCCGAGTTTAGAGGAAATGCTTCTAGTATTAAACTTAATGAAGCTTTTAAGGTTAAATGTAAGTATTTTATTATGTTAATAGAATGTCCATTTATTACCACATTACTATTTTTATCAAGAATATTTATAGATCTTTGTCAAATACCTTTACTTCAATTTTTGGGAAATGTATACACTTTCTCTTCATAGAACTACTAAGATAATTACTTATATTAATAGGGGTTGTTTTTTGTTTTTTTTTTGCATCTTCATAGAACTACTAAGATAATTACTTATATTAATAGGGGTTGTTTTTTGTTTTTTTTTTGCAGCAGCAGCAGTAGTAAGGTTACATGCGGGCTATTAACAGCTTTTTAAAACTTGAATTATTCTTGTGCTTATTAATCTCCACTCTTTCATGACTAAATATTCTTTTAATATGGTAACAGATTTAATATTTTATTTAGAATTTTAAAACAAATATAAGTTTAGTCTATACCTTTCTTTTTGTGTAATCATCATTTTATTTTGCTATCAGTGATATATTTCCTTCATAGCAAGACTTTGGTAATTTGCCTTCTCTTTCACTATTCAAGAAGATTTTAAAAAGCATTAAAATCATCTGCTTTTTAATGGTCTGGCACAACTGTGAAACTCCCTGGATCTACTGCTTTTGGTTAGTGGGGGGAAATCTCACTGCTTTACAAATTTTTCTGTTTCTTTGATGCAATTCTACGTGTTCAGTTTTTCTCTTCCTACCAGGGCTAGATTTAGAAAATTATATTTTCCTAGAAAATAATCGATTTCATATAAATTCTCAAACATTTTAAGATAAAGTTTTGTAAACCTCTTATAATTCTCTTATGTTCTTTTATTTTGATTATGTTATTTTCTTATCATTTCTTATTTTAGGTTAATTTATTTTATTGGTGTTTTTGTAGAACCGTCTTTTGGATTTACATATTATTTCCACTGTATTTCAGTTTTCTTAATTTCCAACTTCTGATTTTTTTCTTTATAATTTCTTCTACTTATTTTCAGTTTATTTTGTCTATTCTTTTCTAATTTTTTCACATGGATGCTAAAAACATATACCTTTATTCTCTCGTTATTTATATGAGCACAGAGCTATGAATTTTTCATTATCTTTTTTAAAATAAAATGTTTCACCATGTTTTCAAGAATTTTTGTTTTGTTTGTTGTTTTAGTCCTTCTGATGCTTATAAAGATTTGTATATTGGCTCTACTATTTATCTTAACATTTATTTTTCATTGCTCTTAGATCTGTATCTGTTTAGACAACTTCTATTAGCTCCATTAAAATAAGCAATGAGATAAATGACAGTGCTTCCTTTTCTTACATGCTCCCCACCTTTTCTTCTAGCATTTAATTTTAAACAGAACATACCCTTTCTTACCATGTATCTTTGTAGTGTTAAATTTGCTACTACTTTGTCTATGTAATTTGTCAGGCTTGAATAATATTATTTGATTTCTACCCATAAAGATAAAGAATTAGCAAACTCCAGTTCACACTTTCTTTACATTCTTATTTGTCACCCTAATTCACACGTTTGTATTAAGTCTTTTTCTAGAGTTAAATATAAACAATGCTTGCATAAGTTCTTTTGACAGTTTCTCCAATTAAGTCTTGGTTGTCTTGGGCTTGTCCCTTGGTAGTTTCCCTAAGAAATTTATGGAAACCATACTCCCAAAGTTCCTGTCTTCAAAACCTTTTTCTATAGCTTTTATACTTGAAGTAAAGAATGGATTTATATTTAAACTTTAGTTCACTTTTTTATTTTAGAAATTAGTAGATATTGCTCCACTATCTGACATTGGTTATTATTGTAGAGAAGTTTGTGATCTGCCTGAATATTTTTTTCTCTTTATAAATGACCTGTTCTTTTTCTCTGATATACCGAAAAATTCTTTCTTTGTCTTTATAGTTTAGTTACTTTACTATGATATGTCTCTATAACGGGTCTTCAAAAAGTTCATGGAAAATGGGTATTATTTTTTAAATTATGCATGGATTGCAAAATTTTTTGCACCAAAATAAACTCATACTCACTTGTTATAACATGTTTGAATAAGATGTAGTTTCAGGCACAAACAAGGATAAGACATTAATTTGAAAAGAGCCCCTGTCACAGCAACATTCTGCTGAAACTGAAGCAAGAACAAACATCAAATTGATGGTGACACTTGGGTGGAAGAATGGGGAAATCATTGAGGCTTTATAAGAAATTTATGTAGACAATGCCCCAAAGAAATCATAAGTTTTATAAATGAATAACTCATTTTAAGAAGGGACAAAATGATGTTGAAGATAAAAACCACAGCAGTAGATCATCTACATTCATTTACAAGGACAAAATTTATCTTGTTTGCGCCCTAATTGAAGAGGATTGACTGCTGTTTCTTAACAGCAGAAACAAGAGCCAGCACCATAGACATCTCCACTGATTCAGCTTACACAATTCTGACTGAAAAATTACAGCTGAGCAAACTTTCTCTTCAATGGGTGCCAACACTGTTGTGCCCAGATAAGCTTCAGACCAGTCCAGAACTCTCAACGGAAATATCAAACAAGTGGGCTCAAGATCCTGAAGCACTGCCTTGAAGAATTGTAACAAAAGATGAAATAATACAATTCTGAAGACAGAGCATAATCAAAGCAATGGCCACCAAGAGGTGGAAGTGGTCTGGTCAAAGCAGAAGCAGACCGGTCAAGAGCAGAAGTCACAGCAGCAGTTTTTTGGGATGCTCAGGCATTTTGCTTGTTGAGCTTCTGGAGGGCCAAAGAACAATAACTTCTGCTTATTATGAGAATGTTTTGAGAAATTTAGAAAAGTTTTAACAGAAAAATGCCTGGTAAAACTTCACCAGAGAGTCCCTTCCCACCATAAGAATGCTCCTGCTCATTCCTCTCACCAAACAAGGGCAATACAGTGAGAGTTTCGATGGGAAATCATTAGGCATCTACCTTACAGTCCTTATTCAGCTCCTTCTCACTTGTTTTGTTTCCTAATCTTAAAAATTCTCTAAAGGACACCCATTTTTCTTCAGTTAATAATGTAAAAAAGACTACATTGACATGGTTAAATTCCCACGGCCCTCACTTTTTTAGGGATGGACTAAACGTCTGGTAATAGAGCTTACAAAAGTGTTTTGAACTTGATGGACTTTATGTTGAGAAATAAAGTTTATATTTCTTATTTTTATCTTTTAATTCCATTTTCCCAATTAACTTTTGAAGTTCCCTTGTATGTTGACTCTTTTTGGTCAATTATTTCAGACATGTGTTTGCCTTTTTAATATCTAAATTAAAGTTTACTTTTCTTTTGGAAAGGTCATCTTGTACTTATATAATTATTTGTTCTGCTCCATGCATTAATTTATTCTTTGGTGAGTCTTCTTCAGGGTTGTCTTTTGCCTGTCTTCTAAATCTATCATTTTCTTTCTAATTCTTTAAATTTTTTTTAGTTTAATTCATTATTTTGATCTTCTCATTTCTATTGTCTATATTCCTTACTGTATTTTGTGCAATACCTTGAGATATTGCACAAAATACAGTAAGGAATATAGGTAATAGATAAATCTTGTGTTATTACACAAGATATTGTTTAAAACAACTCTCCTTGTGTTCCTTCCTATTTCATCTTCATTTTCCTATGATAGTTTTAGTTTTCCTTCTATTTCTTTCCTGACTTTTTTCTTTTTTTCCCCTATTTTATAGCCCTCTTTCTTAGAGGCAATTGCTTTATTAGGTATTATTTAGTTCATGATAAAATGGTTGGTCAGAATTCTTATCGGATCTCTTATCTTACTAGTAACATATGTACCAGTGCATTCCTTATCTTGTAGATTTAACTGAACTCTCCTACCTTATTGCTTATAGTATCTTTGTATAACGCTGCTGCCAGCTTTTCTTCATCATTGTTCTTGGAATAAGTTGCACTTTCCTAGACCAGCTTTTTGCAAGAAGTTGTATATTTTGCTGTGTTATCTGATGTTTGCCACCATTGTTCCCACTTACTCTTTGCTTATCTCCCCAGGTTTATTTTACTTTATTATTGGGCTTTTTTGAAGATTGCATCTGCTTTGGGTGGCCCTTATGTGTCTTGTTTTTCATTCTACCTATTATATCTTCCTTATCATGTTGCCAAAAGTTGAGTTTAGGTCAAGACCCACTGTTTCTGTTGAATAATATCCCAGAGGAAAATAGTTAAATTGCTGTCTAATGTTTCTATATACAAGGGTACTTCAAAAAGTTCACGGAAAAACAGAATTGAAAGATAATACAAATCTTTTCATGTTCTTTTTGAAACACCCTAGTACATATTGTGAAGCTCTTCCTCATATTTGTTATTTGCAATGGAATTTTGAAAAAAGAATAAACCCTTGACATTGTCTTGAAAATGATGCATGCAAGTCTCCATTCATGACAGCATGCAAATAACCTAGAAGTGTAATATTAATCTTACCTAGTTCATTAAAACACGTAAACACAAACTTGTTTCTTTTACATGCATCTCTTCAACATATATACTCATACTCAAATACATGATCTCTGTTAAATACAGACACTTTTTCTTCAAAAAGTTTTAAAAACCAGTAATTTATATAATTTTTTTCTCCTCAAATCTATTCAATTCTCTCATCTTCCCTAGCCAACATGAAAAGCATTCTGCATTTACAAGCCAATATAATAAAGGCTGCTGTGGTATTACATTACATTAGGAATGATTGTTCCATTCCCTAGGAGAAAGTTGTCACCAGGGAAGATAAATGTGTTTTCTAGATCTCTTCTTGGGCATTAATGGACTCCATAGAGAGTCAAAAAATATCTTGAAGGCACCCATCATGAATATGGTAACAAATGACCATCTTAAGTGGTACAAGAAATTCTCAAATTAGATATAGCCACTTAAAATTCAGCCAAAAATTTTTCTGATATTTAAGACAGGAAATTACTATCTGCTTCTGTCAATGTTAGATAAAGTGGGTGAGCAGAAACATTAATCTCAAAGGCCACTGAATAAGTTGCTTAATTATTCTCTTAGATTGGTGAATCCTGAGAGCGAAAAACACTGCAACTATAAAAGGTGAGTCATTTCTGAGTAGGCCCTAAGCATTCTTACCAAAATTGGTATTGCTACCTTCACCTCCCGTGGTCTGTGAACAGACAGGACAGCACTCCCCAGGGGGAGTTATAGGGTCAGCACAGTCGAGCACATCCTGGCACTCTATCTTGTCGCAAAGAATGGCTCCATTGTCACAGACACAGATCTGGCAAGGGGCGGGTTTCCAAATGTCCCTGTTTAAGTACATCTGGCCGTTCTGAGTGCAGGCTATTTCTTCACCATATCCTTCTAAAATAAGAAAAAAAAAAGAGGTTAGTAATCTGAAATTTTGGAATTTGGGAAATATTTAAGAAGGTGAGTCATCCTGTGAATTCTAAAAAATTCTGTACTAAGAAGTAATCTCCTAAGGAGATAAAACACAAATGAACTTATTTTATTTAGTATTTACATACAAACTAATATATAATTCACATGAAATGCTTATAATATTTACATCCTCGCATGATAGGGGAAGGGAAAAAAAATTGATCCCAACTAGGTATATATTTTAAGCAGAGCTTTCTTTCTATAAGATTTTACTTTTGAAGGTATGAATGATCAAATATAGATCAGTAAAAAAAGATAAAAATAAACATTTGAAAAAGGGGAAAAGAAGAACAGTTCAAAAGAGAATATATAATTTTAGTGTTTGGTGAACTCTCTATGACTTTCAACTCACTAGAAACTTTAGATTAGTAAATATCACAACAGGAGATAACACGTGTTCGTGTACAATGGAGAAAAACTTAAAAAAAATATTTTTAAACAAAAAGTAAAAAAAAAAATGCCATCTAGTGAAATAGATTTCCATTAGCCATCCTAAACTAAAGGTGCTTAGTAAACTGCAACAGAAACACAAAATATATACATGTAATAAGTTAATTGTCTTTTCATCAAAATTAATTAAGGAAAGCCATAACCAAAACAATATAGTCAATTAATATATAATATCTGCCAAATACTTGTTTATATTAAGATAAAAATTTAAGGAAGATTGGAAAGATGCATGTGCACACAGTAATAGCAGTTCTATTATACATTTACTACCAAGTAAACACATATATTACATCTTTAACTTTGTGATTTTATAAGAAACAAAACTAACATTTTAAAACATAATGTGAATTAAATCACCCTTGCTTAAATCCTTCAGGAGCTTCCCAACTATCTAAATTCAGAACTGCTTTATGAAGGCTGAAGGCCTCCCTCCCAGTCCTCCCATGACTTGGTCGTTTTGCTGACACAACCTCTGCCTCCTTCCTCCCAGGCTCTCATGGCTTGCTTAATGGTCACTTCCTCCAAAAAATTCTTTTCTGACCACCCTATATAAATTAGACTTCATTTACCTAATTGATATGATTTTAAAACCTCTTTAAAGAACTTTTTCATTCAGCTATTCATTCATTCACCATGTGCTATATACAAGGAAATTGAAGAGTTACTAAAATGTGAGGCAAAAGTCACTGCCCTCATGAAATTTATTACAATTAGTATTAATTTATTCATTTTTATTTGTTTTTTTTCTTATCTTCTTCACTAGACAGTAAGTCCATGAAGGTAAGGACAAGGTGTGTCTTGTTCATATATTTCTAATGCTTAACACCATACTGTTCATAGAGCTGCCTGCCATTCAATAAATGCTTGTCAAACGCAAAGCTATGAATTAATTAACTAATTAATCAAAATTATGGTTCAATAACTTAATTGCACAGCATTAACTTTTTACTTTGTAAAAATAAAAACTTAAAAAATGTGTTTGTAATCAGCTTATGAAAGATTATCGTTTGGCATATAAATATACTCAAATGATAACGCAGAACTGCAGATGAAAGTGATTTCAGTTTAGGATAAAGATATCAACCCAAGAATCTACCTTACACAATTTTTATTTGTCAATGATACTTCAATAAAGCTGGCAAAGTAACAGTTTTCTCACTGTTCTATGAAATACCTTGTTTCACATATTTAGTCTTTCATCACAGATATTTGGCAAACGGATAATTGCTTTCAGAGCATAATAACACATTCTCATGATCTGTGTGCTGTTTTATAAGAGCACAAAGTTTATCATCTGTTTTATCTTCATCAGAAGACTTTTATCACATAATACATAGCTGACAAACAAAACAATATTAGTTGTGTTTACATGGTGCTATTACAGGCATTTAAAACCAAGGAGAAAATAGAATTCATGTTTTAATATGCTTTTATGCAAGACTATTTTGAAAAATAACAAATGTATGTATCCAATAATCAGTGTGACTAGATGAAAAATCAGTTTAAAGCAATGTAGTTCCATGCTGAAGATTTCCAAAAACACAACCTGTATTAAAATGGGCTTACATCCATACTCCACGGAACAATTCCATTAAGTAAATAAATTAAAAATAACTTTATTCATTAAGTTTTATGATTGAGAAGGAAATATCCAATCACAGCTATTAAATACCATTGCCTGATAATGAGATAAACCATAAATTCAATTAGCTTGTTTCTCTCTTTCTATACCCTGGGGATGGTAACGTTCAAATGTACTTACTGAGGGTTAAATGGATGTGTGCCTAGTACCAAATGTGCAAGACAATGAAAGCATATGTGTTCTGTCCTCCAAAATATACATTATCATTGTGGAATATCATGTATATGTACATATATATATGATATATGTCATATATATTACAACATTATATACATGTTATATTTATATAACATTGGGGAGTGCTATATTTGTTTACACAATAAATAAATATAGTTAATTAACTATGTAAAGTACTATATCATATGTTATATAATATTAATGTAGTATTATAATACAATATATGTTATTGTGGGATATATGTTATATTATATGTGTGTATATATCACTGATAAAATAATTAGGTATTTGCAAGTAGATCGAGAATATGAAAAACAAACAAAATCACTATGACATGCAATAATGTTGTCAATTAAATATCAAAGGAGACTTATACTGTTCTCTGTAGCTCCTTCAGGGATGGAATAAAAAGGCAGTCTTGTGTTAACATATAGAAGGGCAGTTTTTTCCTGAAAGTTTAAAATATGACCTCAATCCAAGGGGCAACAAAGTAGGCCATTGCATTACTTTCTTTAAATGAAAATGTTAAAAGTTAGTTTTATACTCTGAGTCATCACTGGTCCATTTCCCCTGAGAATTTATAATTAAATTTAAGATGATGTGGAAAGTTCATTGGAATGCTTTTAAATGGCAAGGAGATGAAAAACCACATTTGCTGCTAAACGCCGCCTCTTCACCCACACAAGTGTCTATACACATCATAGAGGGTTCGAAGACGTAGTGAACCCATTGTTCATGCCTGAATGAAAGACACGTACAAGGAAACAGTAGGCAGAAAATACAGGGTGTCCTGCAGTTTTCATGTTTCTACATGGTAGTTGTACACCATATGATTAGATTGTCCTTCTGTTTTCTATATAGATGTTTACGTAAATGAAAAGAAAAGTTAAATAAAAAGCAAACTTGTAACTAATTTGTTGAAAAACTTTGCAGTGAAGATGTCATGACACAATTATTTTATGAATAAAAATATAATTTAAAAAACTAAAATTTTCAAATGACATTCTGAGAAATGTAATACTGTTCTCCTGATTCCTCTACCCAAATCATAAGTTAACCCAAGCTGACAACTAAGGCCGAGGACTAAGACCCAGAACTTAAAAAAATGATGTCTTAAAGTACTTGAGTAAACAAGTATGTTCTAAACAATCTGAAAAAGAACTTCAAAACCACAATTTTACAGTTCTTGTATTTTTTGCTATTTATGTTTCTTTAATATTCGGAAAATTGAGTAGGACTGATAGAAATCTCATAGTATTTTTTGTCACTCTTTTATAATTTCCATGGTGTCATAACTTCCAAAATGTTTATCTTCCAAGCTACAGGATTCTTTTACTGTTACCAAATGTTCCAACAAATTGAATCCATTGTGAAGTCATTCCCACAAAAATCCTGGCACTGATATCACAGAGAGAAAAGATGGATTTTATCTGACCACATTTTATTTGAAATCAACTCAATTCTTCTATGCTTCTCACGTATCCTCTTAAGTTCGTTTTCTCATAAATCTTATGCGCTTTTAAATTTACTTGTAAGAATTCGGTTCTTAATCACTAGATGGCAGAGCAAATCCACCATCTTATTATAATAGACAATTTAGAAACTGAGTTGTCAGAACTGTTGCTTGCAAACTATGGCCCACGCCCTCCCCATTCCTTCATATAATCATTGTGCAAAAAAAGACTTCATAGAAAAAAGTCATGTTGAAACTTTCTGACTGGCAAAGAGAGATGTGGTTCTATTTGTGTAATAAATTTGGGGGGTCTACTTAAAGATGTTAAAAAAATGCATGAAATAAAAGTCCCTAAAACTATGCTGGATATTCTACAGCTGTTAACTAAAGTTTCTCCTTTCCAAAATAATGTAGAGTGCTTTTGAGCTACAAAAATTTTTAATTTCTTTTTCAATTAAGTGTTTATTCAGATGATTTTCCCCCACTGTACTGTGAGCTCCTCAAAAGCCATAACTGTGTTCATCTCAGTAACCTTCACACCTAATGTCGCATAATGAGCACATAATTGAGAAACATTTGTAGTACGGATGAATGCATACGTGAATGAAGGAACAAACTAGTTCAATGATGTGCATGTTAAAGAAGATAGCATATTTCATCCTTCCCTAGTTTTCCCAGGGAGAATGTGCACTTCAGACCCCTATTTTCAATGAAAGGGAAATGGGTCACTGGTGGTTTTTGTCAGGTGTGTCCCTGATGTCCAGACCTCTTTGTGGCCAGCAAGAAAGAAGATTGTGTTAGTCACCAAAGCTCATATTTTAGAACAATTTTCGGAGAGCTACAGCAACCCTTCATTCAGTCTTCCTGACCCAGCTGACGTAGGTCCTTTCTGAGGTTCTGAAGGTTGGGGCAACATTATTTAAAGTTTCTCTGGCTGTAAACACCCTTGAAGGACTATAGTCATGGCACTGTCAGCTGGTGCTTTCATGCAGTGGGCAGACAATGACTTGTGGGACAAAGGAAGTGGCAACAAAGTAGCCCCATGTGTCCCTCTGGACGAAACCACAGATACTGCCTTTAGCAATGCACAGCACAGCTCTGGCTGCTAGACTGGGTTCCAGAGACTCTTTCAAAGAAATCCCTTCCTTCCTCTGCTCTTCGGCGCTGATTATTACCATAAGGGAAAGACAGAAAGGAAGGGCATTCAGTTCTTCCTTTAAACCCTGTTGAGTAAAGGCCAATAATTTCACATTCATTATTTCTTTTTCCTTCTCCAATCCCTAAAGTTTTAAAAGTCAGATACATGTGAAGCCGCCAGGGATAGTTGAGGGGAATCTGTTACATACTTTGACAGTTTTTTTCCACCTCAGCCTTAAGGTCTGTGGGATGTGGGTGGGTAGGTAAGTATGGAACAGGCCTGTGGGGTTACACATCTTCTATTCCTCAATCCATCACAGACATTTATTTTCCAATCAACACCCCCAATTTAAATATTTTTTATGCCAAATTTCTACTTTTTTATGCTCTCCTTCTCTTCTTCATTGTACCAACTGCACAAGAGAAGGCATTCAACAATTATTTGGGCTGAGTTAAAGTTCTATTCCACTAAGGACAATCATGGTTTATATTTTAAAGCAATATAATAGTTAACTTTGAAAAATTTCTCAAAATCTGATAAAGCGAAAAGGAGACAACTCATACGCAGTATTTCAGTGCAACATACAAATAAAACAAGTTTAAACAAACTGCCTGTGAAGGTTCAACCATTAAACATTTTTCAATTTCATGTGCAAAGCCTTTCAGTTAACTAGTAAAACTGCTGTTTTTACTTTACTTAAAATGGAAAAAATAAAAAGGAAAATTCTCATATTAGGTATGACTTAAGTTTGTTTCCATGTATCATTTGGAAATTGAAATGATTGTGGCCAAAATGTGAAACTAAAACTACGCATGCTGCACATGCACTGCTCATCTACAATTCTGTCTGGAAGACCAACTTTCGGGCTGCTAATGTACTTGACATAGAATTTTTTTTTTCCAAACTCATGGTTCAAACTCCTGAATAGCTGCAAAAACATCACAGAGAGAATTGGGCCCACCTTATATTCTATACTAGAAATTTCAGTAGTAATTTCTGTAGCAAACCCTAGACCTACTCTTAAATATTAATCTTCAGTGAATAAGTTAGGTACATGTGCTATGCCAAATGTGCCTGCCTACCTTAATGCACGAACCGTTTTAAATTGTTTTGAATGAAGTCTGTCTGCTTAATCTCTCCCCAGCATTATATTGCTTGAAAGAAAAAGGAGAACCAAAAATCTGCTTTGTTATTTCCTTTCAAATGGGTAGCATCATGGCTTTTATGTAGTCTGAAAATGTTAGGTAACTAACAAACTTTCAGCAATACATAGTATCTACATTACAGTTTTCCTTTATCTTCAAGTTTTAGCTCAAATGTTACCTTCTCCGTGAAGCCTACTCACAACCTTACAAAAAATGGCAAATACTACACACATGTACAACCATGACACTGTCAATTCACCAATTCTTGTCCTTTACTTTTTCTCTATGATTTTTATTCTTTATTTTTTCTTTTGTTTTTGCTCTTTCTTTCTTTCTTTTAATGTAGTATTTGAAACCTACTATATTATTGGATTTATTATGTTTATTGTTTGTCTCCTCATGATAGAATTATAACCCCATAAGGACATATATAACTTATTTTGCTTTATTTATTGATATATCCCAATATCCTAGCATAGTGTCAGGATTGTAGCAGACGCTCAGTTAAAATTTGTTGAATTAATTTGTTGAATATTAGTTGTTTGCTTAAGAAGTTTTAGATGATGGGGTTACTTTGCAATACTTTTGGTATATAATAAGAGACTTTTATATTTAAAGACAATTATAAGAATACCAGGGAAGAGACCATATTGGATGCAAAGTGATTTGCTTCAATCCTGGGCTATTAAAAAACTTTTAGAGAAGCCCACTTTTTAGCTGCTTATTCAAATGTAGGCCATACCTACAGGGATTTAAAATACTTGGTATTGCGGTAGCATTAAGTATTAATATTATTCATTCCAGATATCATATCCTAAGAAGAACATATATTTTTACTCATTTTTATAACTAAAAGGAATTATTATATTTTAAGAAACTATTCATTGTGGCGTACTCAGATGGGTATTAAATTAAACATTTTATATGATAGGACTTTTTAGAATCAATTCAATTCTGTATCTTAGGATTTCTTTGCAGCTGAATTTTTCCTTCTTTTTCCATCTTTCCTGATACAAAAGAATATTTAAGGCCTCTAGAAAAAATCCAGACATAGTAGTCAGCTTATTCCTTCTTATTTATTCTTTATTCACTTGTTCTTTATTCACTGCTCTTGCCTTGACCAAGTGGAAATTTCTTTTACAATCAACTCAACATTCCACAGTTCTCAATGGCTCTTTGATCCCATTCATTTTGCTACCAAGAATTCTAAAGTATTTCGAAGGAAGTTTCTAAGGGGAATTTATAGGGTTGCCTCTATCAGCAGTATCGCCTCTGGAGCTCAGCTCTGGAGGCCAGGGGTTGAGGAGGGGAGTACTAGTACTTTTCATCCTAAAAGCACACTTTCTAATTTTATCCACTTTGATATACCAAGCAACCTGAACTAGTACTCAGTTTTACTCTTATCTACATAGATTTAACTTATGTTTATTTTATAATTATTAAAAAATTAGGTGGTTTCACTGAAGAATAGAAATGAAAATGAATTTTACTCTTCCTTTTGGAATTCTCTTTCAAGTGCCATTTACCTCAATTCAGGAGCAGGTAACAGACTAAATTAAAGACTGTAATCATTGTTCCAGAACCTAAATCTATCTCTTCATCCTCATATTCAGTTCATCCTTTATAATGTGTATCCATAATTGTATAGAAGCCAACTTATTATTGCAGGTTTAAGGTCAAGGCTCAATATGCATTGCATCTCAAAATCAGCCAAATGCCCCAGCAATATTCAGCAGGAGAAAGAAGCTGTCACCTTCACTGGAAAGTTATATTAATAACTTTCTAGATGCACAGCAAAGCTATTCATTGGGAAATTTCCATGCTTGTGGTGAGAACAAAAGACAAGAAAAGCAAAGTGGGTAGAGGAGGAGGAGGAGATGGAGGAAGGAGAGGAGAAAGAGGCTAAGAAAACCAACAACCAAGACATCCAACAACCAATCATTTTCTTCCTATATAGCATTACTACATTGAGAAAAGGGATTTCCAAGTTTCTTTAGCAAGCAACGGAATTAAACTAGAGATATTTCTTTATTCTGTGGTTAGATAGGAAACATACAAAGAGTGGAATGCAAGATTTTGACTTGTAAATCCATGTGCTTCTGAGAAGTTGCTATTCTCTTTAATAAGCGAATAAATGGAGATTAAATTAAAACACTCACATAAAGGAAACATGAGCATGAACAAGCTTATTAGAATTTCAAAAGCTTTAGATTATTAATAATTATTTTATGCTATTCCTTTTGGTTTTGTTTAAATTCTAAATTTTATCATTATTGTTTAATTCGTATTTTAATTTCTTAAAACGTGATGACTACGAAAAAAATCTATAATGGAAAATAACTCTCATGTCATTTTCTTTAAATATCTGTTGGGAGAATTAGGGTTTTCAAAACTTTTAATAGTTTGTTTAATCCCAAGTAGCTACGGAACACTTATTTTGTGCTGACACGGTGGTTAGCAGGTGTTGAGATCAGAGGAGAAAAATGTAGAACATTTGTTAAGCTGAAGAATATAACTTTTAGCATGGACAAAAAGAGTAACTAAGTTGTTTAATAGTTAAATTGTTATTACTAAATGAATAAAGGAAAAGTGTGCCTTAATTGCTCTATTTGTTAATGTATAGGAAAAGATAAAATACGTATAAAAAAGGTAAAATATGACCCTTTACTTTGCGGGAAAATAAATATTCAAGGATATCACAAATAAGTTTGTCTTAAAGTGCTGCTTAAAGTTAATCCCAACAAATTAGTCAATCTGGCAAAAGGAATAGGGCATTAATTAATCCATTCAGTCAATATTTATTTTTCCAGCAAATTGTATTAAATACTTTCCTAGTACAAGAGCAAACTTTGGATCAGGGAATGAGATATTTGGAGTCCAGCTACCTTGCCAAAAACAATCAAAATATACAGAAGCTGCAAAAAAATAATGGAACTTTCTTGTAGGAAAATAATTTTGCACATATGTGTATTTCTTTGGTACACTGAAATTTCATAAACTCAATTCTATTTTCTCATTAACCTCTATATGTCCTGGAGTCTTTTGAATTATTGTCCTTACCCTGGAAATCTTCCTCTGTGTTTTAAGAAGTCTTTGCCTAATGCTGTTTATTTTCATTAATTACAACTAAGTCTTTAGAACATCAACCTGAGGATTTCCTAGACTCTAAAACAAAAACAATCTTCAGTTATCTGGGAAAAAAAAACATTGTGTTTATAAAAGCAGACTTCAAATAAGCTAGGTGTGAAAGGAATTCAGAATTTCAAATGACCTTAAGTTTTCATAAGAGTCTATCATCTATTTGACTGTCCTTCCATGTTCTATTTGGTAAGGAAACATATTTCTAGGGCAGCAGAACGGTGTGAGTACATAGCAATGAGACGGTGGAAACCCATAAATGCACATCAAACAACGAGCCCTCAGGATGTGGCAGCCTAAGGCTAAGGTCACAGTTTTAAGATCCCTGTGTGGGTTTCAGTGCTCCTTGGATGTTTTAGTCTTCCAGTACCTTTAGAATTAAGAATATTTTAACATTATAAAATAAATCTTTGACTCTTAAAGCAAACATTAAAATAACATAATGTACACATTTTTAATAATATAGTTTATTTATTCAACAAATATTTATTATCTACTTGTTATTTCGCCAAGCACTAGGAATACAGTTAAGATAATGAATTCCTTCCTACCTTTAAGGAGCTGTGACTAATGAAGGAACCAGTGCAGTAGTAGACTATTAGAACACAGTTGATTAAATATAAAACTAGAGGCAAACCCAGGTTGTCGTGAGAAATACTTAGGAGGGGCATCTCACCTAGGCAGGGGGTTAGAGAATTCAAAAGGGTTCTGTGATTCAACTTCTGTATTTCCTTATTCCCTTTCTTTAATTTATTGTTTCTTGGGCTTCTTTTTTTCTTTAAGTGAGAAAATTAAAATCCAAAGTGGTTTCTTCCAAAAATTCACTTCCAAGCTGTATAATATTGTTACTCTTTGCTCATCACTGGTAACTGGTAACTGGTAACCAACTCCTCTCTGCCAACTGGCCAGATGCAACGTGGGTACTTCCTCTCACCCATTACTCCTATTTTAATGTTTTTACCATCTCTACCCTTGCCTGAGGGTAAAACAACAGCACTCCTCTTGTTTCTAAACCAACTGATGTGTCCATAGGTGGCCCTGGAGGAGGAGGGGCAGGGCGCATCAATGGGTAAAGCCGGCCGGAAGTCCAGAAGCCAAAACAGTGGCACAGCAACACGGGGGGAAATCATGGCTGCCGACAACCAATGCTGGCAGCACTGGGATAAACCTTAAATGTGTTTTTCTAGGTCCAATTCCACAGCCATTTTTTCAAATTTAGACACAAAATTCTGGATTACACTGCCTTGACATTTTAGGAAGTCAAAATAATAGTTGTATAATCTATTTTGCAAGAAGCTGAGTTTTGTCTGTGGATACTAGTAATTTAGAAAACACTGTGAAGTAAGATATTAAATACCTGTACTAGGAGTTCACTTCTATTTTATACTTAGAAAATCCACTTATACCATTTTCATAGATTACTTAAGTATTTATGAAGAGTCCACTTACTGCACACTTGACTATATCCCATGCCAGAAAGATAGAAAAGTAAAAAACACACAGGCTACTCCAGAAGAGCTTTCAGTTGAGAAAATAAGAGGGAAGTTTATAAAATCATACTTCTAACAAATATTTACTAAGAACTTTATAAAGTATTTTCTATCCAGTTATTTCTCCAATGACCACAATCAGTCAGGGCAGAGAACAGTTTATGTAAGATACTAGGTTTGAGGAATTATGCATAAGAAATCAGAAAAGGTGGGATCACAACAAGGTGAAATTATCTCAGAAGGGCTTCAAAGTTTTAAGGTATTTGAGATGGTGGAGGTGAGGAAGACTCTGCCTGAAAAGAAGGCAGGGAAACAGCTAACAGAGGCACAGAGAGGAGGAAGAACATGTCATATATGAGAGTACTTCAGAAAGCTCGTGAAAAAATAGAATTAAAAGATAATACGAATCTTTCCATGAACTTTTTGAAGTACCCGCATATGTGGGATCAGGAGGAGAGGGCTTAATTTACAGAAAAAAAAAGAGGTGATGTTAATGCTTGGCAAAAGTGATACTTCTTCCTCTAGGAAGGTTTTAATGACCTGCTCACATGAAATTTGGCCAGTCTCATTTTTGTGCCTGCATCTCATCCTGTCTATACACCTAACAAAGTACCTGCAACATTCTCTTACAGTATTTGTTTGTTTACATTTAAGCCCTATTGGTCTGTAGATTTCATGAGAGTGAAAAACATATAATTTCTCTCTATATCATGAGTGTAGAACAGTACCTGATACATGGAAGACATCCAATATATGATTGTTGGATAAGTGAATAAAGTTAATAAACAGGAGATTATTTAAGTGCCTTCCAGAAATATTAGTCTAACAATAGAATTAAAGATGAATTAGAAGCAGATGGAACCAAAGGCCACTAGTTAAAATGTTATACTGGAGTTAGGAGAAATAGCAGTTCTAGGAATAAGATAATGGGGTAAATCCGTGAGATAGCAGCAGGTAGAAAATATGCAGGGTTTGGTTAATTATGGGTGTGATAAGGTATTAGAAAAATTTAAAAATACCTTTGGCATTTCAAGAATGAATGGAGGAAGCAACATCTGCTGGGTACTGTTATGGGCTGAATTGTGTCCCAAAATATACGTTGAAGTCCTAACCCTCAGTACCTCAGAATGTGGCCTTATTTTGAAATAAGGTCATTTAAGATACAATTAAAGATGAGGTCATACTGGAGTACGGTGGGCCCTTAATTCAATATGACTGGTATCCTTACAAGGAGAAAAAAGGAGAAAAGACCCAGAGACCAGCCATGCATCTCTGTTGTTGTCAGCCACCCAATTTGCTCAGCTTGTTGTACTCTGTTATTGAGCATCCTTAGAAAACTAATATGGATACCTACAGGATAGGAGTATGGTCTCACTATTGAATGAAATAAAGATTTTATAAAAATAAATTTGATTGGAAAAGATTTAAAGGCTATTTAAGGCACATTGGGGTGAATATTAAGGAAGAACAACCTAGTAGAAATATTGATGTCTGCTATTTATTGTGTTCTAAAAATTATGCTAAGTGCCTTATGAACATTTTCTACTTCATCCTTACAACTGCCCTGGCAGTTTTGGAGTCAACCAAGATCATAAAGCTAGTGAGTGGCAGAGCCCATATTTGAACAACCACACACTCTTAACCACTATGCTCTTTGTTAGACAACCAGACTGCTTCTTTAGAAAAAGAATGAAGGGAAGATAAATTTGCATATAAAATTTTAAAATCACACTCTAAATGTGGATTTTGAATAAGTGGCATTGGTAAATTGACTAATAGAGCTCATGTAAAGGATGAAGGGGAAGAAGATTTTTGATTAATTTGAATCAAAAAACCAAAAAAGATAGAGCATGGTTTACCTTAGAGATAGGAAAAGAGAGAGATTGAGATGTGTTATCAAAGGGAAGCAACTGAAACATACTGAGAATGTGAACTCCATTCGTTCTTTCTATTCAGCTCCCAACTCTAAATGGTCCGTGTTTCATTTCCTGCTTTGCCTGCATAGCCACCAAACGCTACCATCCTAATATCCGGTGAAATTTCCCCCAGCTTTCCTGAGGCCTCACAGGATATTGATGGGGGGAAACTATCTCCATGACATGAATAAGCCTTCAGACATTTTAATGAGTATGGATAGTAAATGATTGCATACCAACTATTATTTTGTTCTTTTTTAGATTAGTTTATAGGGTACAGGAAATGAAATGTTTCCCCAGAATATTAAACTCACATTGCATACACATGAATTCTCTCATAGCAAACAACATACATTATGCTCTCTATTTTATTTAAACCAAATAGGTTTAAATAAAATATAAATAAATACTAGAAAAGACACTGTGGAAAACATTCAATAAAATTCAACATTGAAAAGTATAATTTAAAGCACACTATCAACTGCCTGCTTTTTAAATTACATTATATTCAGGTATTCATTTTCTTTCATTTTTCTGAAGTCTAAACTAGTCTTTACAAAAGTTCTTAATTGTGTTTTGTTTTGTTTTGTTAATCTTTGCTGAGTAATTTGAAAATACAAATTTCCTCTAGGAACCAAGCTACAACTTCAACTTTTGCTCTATTTAGTAACTGTCAGGTTAGTCACTATAGATTTGGCTGGCAAGGAGGTTTACAAATAAAAGCAAATAATGGAATAAATGTGATTGTTCATTTTGTTTTACAACAGTAAAAGAGGGCATGTTATCTACTAAAAAAAAGCTAAATCTGCTCCGTTTGCATACTGACTTAACGGAAGACAACTGTGTTACTCTCGATATTCTTGAGGTATTAATGGAATAGCAATGACTAAGAGTTATTTAATGGAATCTAACTGGCCAAATGTCAAGTATGAAGGCTGATGGGATTTATTGTGAGTTCAGCCAAACTTTTCATGACTGGACCATATTATCAAATGAGATGACAAGTGCTGGATACAAGAAGAAACTTAAGTATGACTCCACAGGAGAGACCTCTCTGATGTTGTGGAGGTTCAACCACAGGGTAATAAGCATTTGCAGCATCTGGATTGCTAAACACAATATTAGATTTAGAGGCATTATTTCATGCCCATCTACATTTACCAGTGACTTCTCTGGGAGTTAGGAAATCATTCTCCATATCCACACCAAATCACATGCATAGCAGAATTCATATATTCAACATTATTCTACCTTATTTCATAAAATTAAGAGAAAGTTCCTTGTTCCATATGAGCCCCAGCCTTTGGATTCCTTTAACTCTTACTTGAGTAAGTGAAAAGTTTGGCCAAAACTCACAGGAATATGAAAGAACAGTGATTAACCCTCTCCCAGCCATTACTCTATACCACTTTATGCTAGCCTATATATGATGAATTACAAACTCAATCCACTATTTACAGTTTCCTGAATATGTCAGAAACTTAAAAATTGATTCTTATATAAAAACTAGGTTATACTTAAACTTATTGGACATTAATTTAGCTTAACAATCATTCAGCTTGTCCAGCTTAAGAGTTAAGTGATTAGAAATACAGTTAAGGAAAAAAGCCAATGTGATCATAAGGTAGCAAAATGTATGTTATCTAAAAGTCTGTTTATGTGGATTCTTTACAATGGTAATATTTTGTGTAATGGGAACATATTATGGAAAATTTCTCTCAGTTATTATTTAGGCCAACTAATATTTTTATTTAAAAAATATTATTAATATCTTAGAAAGAAATCATTTCTCTTCCTTAAAATTAAAGACAAATTATAATATTTTATTCCTTTTCATGCTGCTAAACAAGAATGGATTTTAAGAAAAGTTATATGGCACTTAGAGCATATCAAGTGGAACATTCTGTAGAATTTTTAAAGAGGAAAGAGGAAATCATCTCTTAGACTCCTAAAACTCAGGAGGAATAAGTCATGCTTCCTAGTAAAGCAGGTAAGTAAAATAGTGTAAGTCAAACCTAATTTCCATTACAGATGTAGTGTTATAATAAAAAATAGGTGGTCTTTATCCATCCAACAAATATTGAGCACCTACTATGTGCCATTCTCTTTTAGGTACTAGAGCTGAACAAAACAAAATACACCATTCTAATTTTATGTAGCTACAGCCTAATAAGAAATATAGATAATCAAGCAATTAAAGTACATAATGATAAATATCTTGATAAAAATAAATACAGGATGCTAAAGGAGTCTACCCAAGCATTGTTTAAAGAATTTTAAAGGAGGATTGGGTTAGATTTTCTTGTGAAAGTGACTTGTCGCCTGAGAATTTGAGTGATGGGGAAAGGGACAGGGGTGGAAGGAACGGCAGCGTCAGGTGTCAAACAGATTTCTGATACACTTCAGTCCTCTTTCTTTGGCTCCATCCTCAGGGTGAGTAGGACCTTGCCAACCCACATCAAGAAAATGTGGAATGGAGAAAGAGAGGGTAAATTTGCAGCTCTGATAAGAACTTCAGATATATTTTGCCTCTTAATCTAGTCATTGGGAACCCCTAAGAGGCAAAATGATGCAGGGGGAATGGAAATTGAGGAGTTAAGGAACCCTGAGCTTTTTGTTTTATTTTGCTTTTTTACCCTGGCACTGAAAATTACCTGCTATGTAACTTTTGGCAAATGACTTTTTTGGTCCTAAATTTTTTTCATCTAAACAATTGGGATAATATACCCCCTCCCAACGTCATTCTGAGACTCAAACAGATGTGAAAGTCCTTTGAAAAATAATGCATGTTATTCAAACACAAAACATGATTATTTAACAGAGAAGTTTTCAGAGTTCTATCACCTGCTTCAATCTATTTACATGTATATCAAATGTAGATTTATGCTCACCTGTCTCCCCCTTACAGGGCCTATCAGAATCTGGAGTGAGGCAAGGGAGGAGAGAGAAACCACCCATTACACTACCTTGGCAGAAATCCATTCATATAGGGCTATCATCACTGTGGAGGAATCCTGCTCCTCCCACAAAACACCCTCAGGTCAAGCCTGTCCATATAAATAATATCACAAAACAGAAGTGCACTCAGATTTCGGGAACAGCAGTGATAAGGGTAGGGAAGAGGGGAAAGGTGATTTCTGTCAGGCAAGAAGAATTTTTCTGAGTTAGCATACGATACTAGACGAAGCCATTGTAGCAGTTAGTTGGGCCTGTTAATGCCACAATACCTGAGCTACCTGCCCACAGCAATACACCTGTGTTTAATATAAATCACAGTTGGAAGCTTTTTAATCTAATTATATGACACCTTGACAAGAGGCTTTCAAGACATGGAAGAATATTTTGTGACTTCTGCCAGTATAACCCATACCTTGCCAGTTCTGTTTTTAAAAAGTAGGTGATATTGTGCTTACAGGACTGGGAGGCAAACCCAGCATCATCTCTTACAGCTATTTAAAGCTTCAGGTTGTTTTTATGACCACACGTTTGTAATCTTTCGGTTCCTCATTCATTCAAAGATTTTATCCAAAATCAGTCCCACGGGCCGGCCCGGTGGTGCACTGGAGAGTGTGCCGCTTGGGAACGCAGCGGCACTCACACTGAGGGTTCGGATCCCATGTGGAGACCGGTTCCCGCTCACTGGCTGAGCGCGGTGCGGACGCAACACCAAGGGTTGCGATCCCGTTACCGGTCAGTAAAAAAGACAAAAAGAAAAAAAAAAATCAGTCCCATAAAAATATGTGTTTTGTGACTTTTAAATGCTATGTATGCCTCACATTGACAGGTTATTTATTTATTTATTTAAAATCTTAATTTTCTTTTCAGTTGGTGCTTCTCAAACCTGACTTTGCATCAGAATCACTCAGAGAATTTTTTTTTTTTAATACTGATTCCTGGACTCAACCTCTGGTGATTTTGATTTTGTTCTGAAACTGGAAATCTGTATTTTTTAGAAGCTTCCCTAGTATTTCGATGCTAAATTCTGAAATAATTATTGTTGTTCTCACAATAAGCACTTTCTTTTTTTTTTTTTTTTTTTCCATTTTGTCTTTTTTTGTGTCCGTTTTTTCATGTCCGGCAACGGATCGCAACCCTCAGTGTCGCGCCCGTACCGGACCGGGACCGGCAACGGGATCACAACCCTCGGTGTTGCGCCCGGACCTCGCTCAGCCAGTGAGCAGGAACCGGTCTGTATGTGGGATCCGAACCCTCGGTGGGAGCGCCACCGCGCTCCCAAGCGACGCACTGTAGCAGTGCGCCACCGGGCCGGCCCACAATAAGCACTTTCAATGATGCACTACTTTCTTTAAATGGAAGAAACAACAAGAAAACTGTGGTTCCTTATGATCATTCTCACGTGGGGCCTTTCTTAAGTCCATTTGTTAGAAAAGAATATATTTTCTGCTGCTTCCTTGTAACAACAGATAAAAGCTAAATGGCCCTGTCCTCACAGGAAAGTCCACCACTGAGACCCACCACAAACCTGACCTCTCTCTCAACAATCATCTGTTGCAAAGGCATAAACACCTTTAAATTAAAATTGGCTTAATCATTAGGACTCCACAGTATTCTAGTAATGAGTCTCCCTGAATAAAGGTCCAGTTTAAATCAGTACAGTGAGATTCTGGTGTGAATACAAGAAGTGGCAAAGCTCTCTCAGAATCCATTTGCGCCTTTATGGTCCCCTGGTGAGTTTCATCACTGGGTAGAATTCACAGACCAAAAAAAGAAATCTCAAGAAAAACATTTCACATGGAGAATTTAATAAGAAAAAAAACAGCTACCTTATAGAAAACAGATGGCTAATGTTACTAAAGCTGAAAGTCTATCAGCTGTGTCTTCTGCCTATTTTCTATTCTTTCATAAATTGGCAGAATGTACACTACATTACCAAAAGGGACCTATCCTATAATGATTTACTAACAAAATCTAAAAATTCATGTTCTGAATATGAAATATGTAAAGTAACTAAAGAATGGCTTTTTAGTTTCCTTTATTTTGAGAGATGATTCTGATACACTCCTTAAATTACACAGGAATAAAGAGAAAATGGCATGAAAAAATAATAGCTTTATGCCAAATTTCATTTTTTTCTCATCTTATAAACTCCCTTATTTCTTTTACATGCAAAAGCTACTAGCTGCTAGGTGATGTTGACTTTTGTAAATCACCAGTTTGATTTCAAAATGGACAAATTCATGGGGCTGACTGGTTAGCTCAGTTGGTTAGAACGCAGCCTAAGACCAAGTTCACGGGTTTGGATCCCCATAAAGGCCAGCCTAAACACACACACACACACACACACACACACACAAAATGGACAAATTCAGAATACTTTTATTTCTGAAAGGATCAGTCATCTGGTTTCTCATGAGAATTTTCTTCTTCTAGTAATTCATGGGAAGATGGAAGTATTTTGCTGTTAAAACCAATGTGTGTGCTTTTGCAAAATTTACTCCAAATTGTTTAGTCACTGAAATATTGAGAGAAGAATCTATGAAAAATGTTTGATTTTCTCATTTATGAAAATAAGTGAAAAGGGATTAAATTTTGATTTAAAACTTCATTAAAAATTTATTTACTCATTTATTTAGCAATGACTTACTTAGCACCTAATATGTGCTCAACTTCAGAAGGGTGTTTATTTCTAAAAATAATGATCATCTTCATTCCCAATTTTTGCTTTATTACCTAGAATACACTCTCCATTGAGGCAAGGGGTCTTTATCTTGTTCATAGCTGTATTCCTGACATCTAGCAGAGAATCTGGGACATAGTGCATGTCCACTGTAGCAGTGTGGACTAAAAGGGAAAGGAGGAAATTAAATCAGAAGATTGCTACCATATTTGAATAGCCACCTTGGCTCTGAAAAAAATTTCACATATATCTAGCATCTCTTCTACAGAGATAAGTTTCCATTTCATTTTATAGATGAAGAAATATTCATAAAATAAACCAGTCTACAAACTTGCCTTTTGCACAAATGACTGTGAACAATGAATCCAGTTCATACATCCCAAGTCATATCAAAAAGCTCAATATATTTCTTTTCATTCATTCAACACATGTGTTGCATACTTTCTGTATACTAGGCACCATACCAGTGTTAGGAATGTAAGTGTAAACAGACAGAAAAAAATCTAGTCCTCAAAGATTTAACACACTAGTGGAGGAAATCAGAAAATAAGTGAACAGATACATAAGCGTATAACATTTCTACTAATAACAAGTGTTAGATTATCTTATGATACCAAGCTAGAAAGGCTTAGGATATTTGATTGGACAAAAGTTTTAGGGTCAAAGGCTAGCTTTGAGCTGCCATCAGATACTGAGGATTTCTGTTGAGCAAAGACAGCAAATAGGGCTGGAGCTCAATAACAAGACACTCAGTCTGTCTGGACCTGAGGGAGGGAAAATATATCATGAATTTTCATGCAATTGGGCTTCAGGAAAACACACTGATGGTATCCTCTTTTGTCCAAAAAGATGAAAATCTAGCAATGCTAATGAAAAGTGCATTTAAAAACTGAATTGTTGACAAGAATAAATACATGAGTATGATTCAGTAAGTTTTAGTCCTTCCAAGAGAATTTCATCATATATATGCAAGGGTACTTCAAAAAGTTGGTGGAAAAATAGAATTAAAAGATAATATAAATCTTCTCATTAACTTTTTGAAGTACTGTCATTTGTGTGGGTGTTTGTGTGTATATATATGTGAGAGATGCGTGATATATGTGAAAAGAGATGCGTGATACCAATGAGTCAACAAATACTCGGGTCCTGTACTTCAGCATCTTTTCAATGTTCTGCCTCATTGGACTAGCCACCTGGCAGGTCTTTTATCTGCATCGCTTCTTCAAGGACAAGAAGTTGAGTAATGAGGTACAGTCTCCTCCCACCTTGTATCTCAGCCAGCAGAACATCGCTGGGATGTGCCTGGCCTAAGGCATTCTACCAACAGCACCATCAGGGCACGTTGGAGCCTAATTCCCAGAACTGATCTCCTTTGGTGTGGGAGGACGTGGGGTACCACATATACCTGACAAGTCAATGAGGTACTTCTTTTTAACTTGGTAGGCTTTGCACTGGTTTTACAACAATAGGACTATTATTAGAGTCACCTATGAGAAAAAATAGGGGTTACCTAGATAATGCCAAAGCCAGCATTTGCACTGGGTTTCCTCATGTGATCTGCTTGAACCATGTTTATTTTCCTTCTCTCACTTGCTCTACCAGCTTGGGCTTCCATTCTAGTTCTTTTACGAAGATTTGTATGACCATGTCGAACTTATTTTATTCTGATTGTCCTCTTTGGGTTTCCTTGTGAAAACGCCTTTAACTTTCTCTTAGCCCATAGCTGAAATGCTTAGATAGCTTCTGGTGACATCCTTTCATGTTTACGTCTCTTAAAAGGGTGACGGATATGACACCTCAAGAAAGTTTCATTTTTAGACAATTAAAATATTTGTGCTTAAATAAATGTTATATATATATATATATATAACATTTAGCTAAATTCACCTCTTGATAAAACAAAATAGAGAAAAGAGGAAATTTTATGTGTAAACCAGTAATTATATATTTCTCATAATAATATATGAATATTTTAAATAAGACAATTTTGTGTAATGTAATTGGTTAAAAAATAAAATATAAACATTGAACTTTTGGTTAATTCAGAGAATAATAGATTTTGATTATAAGGTATATATTAATTAATCTGCTGGGGTTCATTGATTGAACCTTAATTGTATTAAAATGCCTGTTATTCAAAAAAAAAGTTATTGAGATATACAGACATGTGATTAAACATGGTCATGGTCTGGCCTCAAGAGGCCAGAATAGCCACGTTTTGCATCTATTTTTATGATATATAATCATGGCCTAGTTTTTAGAGACATAAGTAGAAGTTTCCTACCACATCAACATTCCAGAATAACAGTATCACTTTGGTACAGACAATTTCAGAAAACCAAAGAAAAAACAGGGAACTTGTTTTTGGAAGGTTAAAAACCTGATTATATATTTTTTTAAATTTCTGTTAATCAGAGAAAATGAATTTTGTGCACTTAAAGGGATTATTATAAATAACCTTGATAGCCCTAGCTTCAAATATTAAGTAAAAACTATCTTAACTTTCTTATAATTTGACTGCACTTTTATTTAGTTCAAATACCATTAATATTTTTAGAAAAGAATAATAGGATTGAAAAACAATGAGTGAAATTCAAATAATCAAATCACAAAGTATAGGAATAAAATATATATTTAATATAATTTTTAACTATCCATCTAACTTATTGTCGAAATCACTGTCTCATTCTCACAAACCTTACAGCCTAGTGAGGATACAGCCAATATAGAATCACTTCACACTTCCTGAAAGCTCTTCTTTTACTAATTAAAAGAAATACCAAAAATGATATGCTGATCAGTGTTCTTTGAAATCAAGACAGGTTGGGAAACCTGTCATTTTCTTCACAACCCTCTGAGAGCTTTTTGCACCCCTTGCCCTCCATTCTTTTTCAAAGTCAGTCACTGAGTGCCTTATCATTCTCTCACCAGTCAGGCAAACTTTAGAGAGGTGATATTAATTATAACCTGAGCCTGAAAATTCTTCCAATGTAATTAACAATATAAACATAAAAACCTCTTGGCAATTTGCTAGACTGTGTTGGAATAAATAATTTTCATCAGTTTTGCAAAAAGCAAATTCAAATTTCATGAACTAATAGAGTAAAAAAACCTACATTAAAACACCCTTTTGGAATTTGAGTATTACCAAACACCAAGCAAAGGGCAAATTCCAGGAAAAATGAAGCAAATTGCATCATAAACAGCTATGCAAAAAATGTTCCGTGTATATTTATCAAACTTGTCTAAAAAGGAGATGGGCTGGAGAATCAGTTTTAAGACTTATAAACTGAAATCTTCCTGCTTTCAATTACTCCTTCGTTAGTCATAACAGTAGGTCCTATATGCCTTATTCACCACATGATATTAGTACAGTCTGAGAAGTTATGAGAAACATTAGTTTCGAAACTATGGAAAGTCATCTTGCCCTTAAGAACAGTATCCGTTATCTACAGCTTCACAATCTTGGTTATATGGAATATACATAACACATGTAATAAATCTTCAATTCAAGTCATAATCTTTCTTGTTATTCTTATATTTCTGTTTTCCATTTCAGCTTACATTTATGGCTACAGTCAAATAATAAAGAAGAACGGGCTTAATTTAAAAATACAGAAGTTTTAATTCCAACCAACCAAACAGAACCTACCACAGATCGTCATAGATTTCTGGACTATTACCTCTACTCCTTTAGCAACTTTTTTCTTCCCTAAACTGGATACTTATGTAATATGCAATTTATGATGGAGATATTTTATAACAGAATATTGACACGCAGGCAGTTGGGTGTTTTTAATAGTAACATAAGTGCTTTGAAAGCTTCATGAAGCTGTAGTGTACCTCCTGGTAAGAGAAATACTACTCAAGCTCACAAATAAGGTACTGCAATGATTTCTGACAAACCTATTCCTCTGTGTCATAAGCATTGCTTACAAACAGGGACTGAAAACAGAAGATATATTCCTCTGTGTCATAGCATTGCTTACAAACAGGGTCTGAAAACAGAGATAGTGCTCCACTTGGCAGTTTATTATTAATAATCTGTAGGCTAATGTCTTTCAATTATTTCAGCTTCAAACAGTTGCAAACCCTATGGCCATATCTATCCACTTAAGAATTTCTAGATTAATGACAAAGAACTGGTGACTCAGCATTCAGATGTTGATCTTTTTGATTTTATGAGTTATTAAAATAAAAGATAATTCAGTTTAAAAGGATTTTGTTTAAATTGGTAGTAGTTATAATATGGTAGCAGTAAAAGTCGTAATAGAAGCTTTACATTTATTGAATGCTTAATATGTGCTAAGTACATACTTGATTTCATTTAATCCTCAACAAACATAGTATCATCCCCATGAGGTAATTGACAGTAAGCTCAGAGTGATTCCCACACCTCATAAGTGATGGGCTCTGGATTTGAAACCAGACAGTATTATTGCAGGTGTAAGCTTTTTTATCAACAATGAAGATCAGCAGAGAAACAGGTTCATCGATCACATTCATTCCCCAGAAGAGCTGTGGTCAGGTGGGCATTACAATAAAATGATTGGGAGAAAGTGTTTGCAAACTATGCATCAAACAAGTGGCTAATACCAAAATATATAAGGAACTCAACAGCAAAAAAACAAATAACCCATTTTAAATATGGGCAAAGGACCTGAACAGACATTTCTCAAAAGAAGACATACAAATGGCCAACAGGAACATGAAAAAAGGTTCAACATCACCAACCATCAGAGAAAAGCAAATTAAAACCACAATGAGATATCATCTCTCTCTAATTAGAATGGCTATTGCCAACAAGACAGAAAATAAATGCTTGCAAGGATGCAGAGAAAAGGGAGCTCTCTTACATTGATGGGAATGTAAATTGGTACAGCTGTTATGGAAAACAATATGAGGTACCTCAGAGAATTAAAAATAGATTTACCTTACAACCCAGTGCTCCCACTACTGGCTAAATATCCAAAGGAAATAAATATATCAAAAACACACCTGCACTCCCCCGTTCATTGTAACACTATTCCCAATAGCCAAGAGATGGAATCAACCTAAATGCCCCCCAACAGACAAATGGATTTAAAAAACTGTGGTATACGTACACAATGGAATACTACTCAGCTATTAAAAAAATGATACCTTATCATTTGCAGCAACATGAATGTAACTGGAAACCACCATATCAAGTGATGTATGTCAGGCACAGAAAGACAAATACATAGTCTCACTCATATGAGGAGTCCAAAAAAAAAAAAAAAAGTTTCATACAAGTAGAGAGTAGAATAATGATTTCTAGAGCCTAGAAGGGTAGAGGATTCGGGCAGAGGAGAATTGGTGCACCAACAAATACCAAACTGTGCTATCTACCCTAAGTGAATCATTGTGCAGTATATGCATGTATTGAAACAACACACTGTACCCCACAAAAATAAATATAAATAAAATTGGAATTCAAATAAATAAATAAAATGATTAGTAGTGTGGGACCTACTGAGGTTGGGTTCTGACTCAAATTCTGGTTTCTCAGAACTAAAAGTCCAAAATCTCAATGATTAACTCAATCTGTATTCAACATAGTTATTTTTTAAATGCTAATATATGCTGCATATGTTTATAGGAAATTAATTTGTATGTGAAAATCCAACATATTGTTCTGCAGACAAGAAGTTTGCAATAAGTTAATCAGAATCTTCTAATAGAAACATTACTGTTATGGGGCCGGCCCGGTGGCGCACTGGAGAGTGCGCCGCTTGGGAGCGCGGTGGTGCTCCCACCGAGGGTTCGGATCCCATGTGGAGACCGGTTCCCGCTCACTGGCTGAGCGTGGTGCGGGCGCAACACCGAGGGTTGCGATTCCGTTACCAGTCAGTAAAAAAGACAAAAAAAAGAAAAAAAAAAAAAGAAACATTACTGTTATGTATATAAAAAAAAATCCATAAATATGTTAAAAACTACATATACTTATGCATAAAAAATATAGTTTCATATGTGTGTTTTGAGGGTGTAGATATTTTCTTTTATGTAGATAGGCAGCTGTGGATTTTCTTTGTTATAAATTACATATATGTACATAAAAATCTTATGTTTGTATACTTACATCTATAAACAGACAGACATGCATAAACATTGTGAAATCTTACAATACTAATAATCAATTGATAATATGGGAGATAGGGAAGAGAGGTGGTCAAATTCCCGAAATCGATTTTTTTTTTGTACTTTTAAATTTTATTTTATAAAATATTTATTTATTTCATACCATATTTATTCTTATACTTGGAATTTGAACTAAACTCATCTTTATTCAGGTAATTGCAATCATTTTCCTATCTTCTTGCCATAAGCCCATTGTCTTGCCAAATATATTAAATTTGGTTCAGTCAGTAAAACACAGCAACATATAAGCTTGCTCCACCCCTACCTACTTATAATGTGAACTTCATTTTTATTTTAACTACTGATGGTCCAACTTTTTATTGTCTCGTAATGTTTACCATTTTGAAAAACAGAAATCAAACATCAAATAAAATGCTGAATCTATATTACATACATTTAGCATACTAGAAATCTGTATTCTACAATTCATAATTTTTTTTCATTAATGTCCCTTCTGAATAAAACTAACAACTGATCTCTGCAAGCAAAAACACGAACATAAAGAGAGTGTGGTTTATAGACCTTGGGTGAATTATTTATAATCAGCCTTTTACACGAAACAGTGTGGTGCAAGATGTATAAAAATTGTCTTAGAAAATAAAATTATATTTTTACATGAGCGATGTCTAAAAAAGTTTTTAAAAATCTAAGCCAAATAATAACAACGTATACATCAAGGCTACCTCAAAATCCAAATTCTATTTTGGTTCGTACTTCTTAAAGAAGTCATTTTGTAGAAGCGCCAGGAAGACATGTTCTGATCCCTATTGGAGAAGCAAGGATTAAGGCAAAAGCCCAAATTCAGTGGACTGGGTTTATTTTGTACTGGAATTTTAAGTAGGATTATTTTGATGCCGTCACACTTTGTATATTAAACAAATGGGGATTTTTTTCACTTAAAGGAAAATGCTTTCTTTCATTTTCCCAGTTTGTTACCATAGATCCAAGAAATACTTCCCTTTCTTCTTTAGTATAGAAAAACAACAGTGCATGTGGAATGGAACCTGAGCTGGCTCCTCAGTGTCCAGAACACAGTGAGGTGGAGGTGGGGACAGTAGATGGGCTGGTGAATGGGAGCTTGGGCAATCCTCACCAAGGTTTGAACCACCATTAAGTACAAGGCAACTGGTGCATAGATAATGTGGGTCCAGAGAATCTCAGACCTGACAAATTGTAAAGAGAACCTAAAAATCAATATTTGCATTTTACGTCTCCCAATTTTTAAATGTTGATGATGTAATTCAAATAGTTTTAAAAGCACTTTGTGAGCCACACAAAATATATGTGCAGACTTAATTCAGCCTGAGGACTACAGGTAGAGACCTCTTGTTTAGGGTATACTTTTAAGAGATTATTTCCAGTCTCTGGCTAGCTCTACCCTTATCCTATTCATTAATATGTCTTGATTTGCCTCTGTTTTATCTGATATCCCATATATGAAAAGTATGAGAAGAAATGCTATTTAAAAGCCAAGGATTTTCGATTGTCCCTGCTTCAAAATATTAAAAAATACATACTTAACTGAAATATTTATAGATGTGTATACACATGGATTAGTGTACATATAAATATATATTTTCTTGCAAAGAATCTCCGTTAGCAACGAACACACATAAGACTCAGATTGTGGGTTTTGATACCATTCTCCAGTAAAAGGAACAAGGGCTCTCTGGAGAAATAGTTGATTCCAGGAGTGGGCCAGGAAATATATAAGATAAGCCTGGAGCATCTTACATTGTCAGAAAGTAAGAAAGTACTCAAAAAAAAAAAAAGGATCCCGCATGATGGGGATATATCAAAGAGACACAGGAGCCAATTGGAGGAGCTTCAAATGCCCAAAACTGGAAGAATTTGACCAACAGAATAAGCAAAGTAGCATTGGATTTAACCAAAAATATAAAATAAATAGCTATGAGTCCATACTGATATAAGTAAATAAATAGACAAATCTCATGTGCAGAATTACAAATAATTTATGTAGATACTCCGCCCTCAAGGAAACGAAGAGAGACTCTTCATTCCTTAAGTGTGGGCTGCACACAGCAACTTCCTTCCAAAGAGTACAGTATGGAAACGGGGGGAAATAGTAAATTTACAGTGGAGACACCTGACAAACACTACCTCAGCCAGGTGATCAAGTTTGACATCAGTGGTGATAAATGGTGCTAATAGTTGAGTATGGCACTTTACCCTGGAGAACTTCCTCCCAAACACCCATAACCCCAGAAGTGGTGGACTAACAGGTACAAAACTATGCTATGTACCCTAAGTGAATTATTGTGCAGTATATGCATGTATCGTACCCCACGAATATGTACAAATAAATGTTAAAAGAAAAAAATAATTTAAAAAAATCATACACACTCTAATTGAGGGACATTCTACAAAATACCTGACCAGAACTCAGAACTGTCAAATTTATGAAAAACAAGGAAAGTTTGGGAAACTGTCACAGTGTAAGGAGCCTAAGAGCCTAAGGGACATGCCAACTAAATGTAATATGGTATCCTGTATGGGATCCTGGAACAACAATAAAAAAAAAGGTCATTAGGTAAAAACCAAAGAAATCTGAATAAAGTACGGACTTTAATGACGAAGTATCAAAATTGGTTCGTTAGTTGTTGTTATAACATAAGATGTTAAGAAGAGGATAAATTGGGTCTGGAGTATTTCGGAACTGTCAGCACTATCTTTACAATTGCTCTGTAAATCTAAAACTTCTAAAATGAAAAGTTGTATTTAAAAAAATAACTAAATGTTAAAGTATGATCAAAGGACAATTGCCTAGCATTTCTACAATTGTCCAGTTATAAAAAGCAAGAATAAAAATAAGCATCAAACTTTTAAAAAATTAATTTATACTAAAATAATCTCACTTTAACATACCTACATATTCCATACAATACCACATAGAGCAAAATATAAAACAAAAAATTTTCAGCATTTTTAAACACAAAGAACATGTCTGAGGCCTCAACGCTGAACAGAGACGGCTGATTCCTGCTCCAGAGCCCCTTCCCGAGGGCGATGTTGCCTTCTTTTCTTTATTACTTCTAAACAGATTAGAAAACTGTTCTGAGCATTAATACATTTAAGCCTGGAGGTACATTTGGCACATGATTATGAAGCAAAGATATGTTTATAGAGCAGAAAGTAAACTAGAGATACCACTGTGTTTCAAGAAAGCTAATGATGAAGATGCAGAAAATTCCCGTACCTGTGTGTATAAGCATATACATACAGAAAGGAAGAGAGAATGGGGAAGTTTATCTTTGCTCAAAATGTATACTGCTATAGTCTATAGTCAGAGCTTTAAACCTCCATACTAATTTCCTTTTAGGTTATTATCTTTACCCCCGCACCTTCTTTTTAAGTGTCATTTCTTATTGTAGAAGCTTAATGCAACTACAAAAAAAACAGTTTCTAGCTTCAGGGGACCCAATGCTGGTAATTACTATCAGGGAGACCTTGAGTAAGTCATTTATTTTTCTAAAGCTCACTTCTTCCAATTTAGGAAATGAGTTTATTAATTCTTATCTTAAATGAAATGAGATAAATTACATTTAAAAAGGATTTTAAACTATTAATCACTATGCAAATATTCCTTGTTAATTGATCTAGATTCAAATATTCTACTTTAAAATGTGCTAAAAAATTATACTCTGCCCATTTGGCATTTTAAAATATTTTAGTGATTAATTATCATTCTTTTATTAAAAGAAACAATAAAATAGTCAGATGTATTCCTTTTAATAGAGATGTGCTGAAAGTAAGTTACACTGGGAAGTAAAGCAGGACTTTGACTGGCAGAGATGGGAAACATGAGCTAAGGATTCCGAATGGTGTGGTGTGAGGCTGAGTTGGAAATGAGCTGAAAATGTAGTGTGCAACATATCAATGAGAACATTGGTGAATTAATATGCTTAAGGACACCTGTAATAAAAATTACCACCATTGGGAGTGCGGCGGCGCTCCCGCCGAGGGTTCAGATCCCATGTGTTCAGATACCAGTTCCCGCTCACTGGCTGAGCGCAGTGCGGGCGCAACACCAAGGGTTGCGATCCCATTACCGGTCAGTAAAAAAGACAAAAAGGAAAAAAAAAATTACCACCATTTATTAAGTGTTTATAAAAGGCAGTTTTCAGAAGTTTTCTGGTAAATACTTATGACCTTTAGACATAGGAATTATTTTCCTACATTGTCACTTTACAGATAAAGAGACTGGGGCTCACAGATGCAAAATGATTTCATCGAGTTAGTGAAGAGTCAGATCCAAAGCCTTAGCTATGTGACTGCAGAAGATATGCGCCATTACTTTAACTAAAGACTATGTTGTTGATATATACTGGAATACCCATCTGACTGGGATGATTTATTTGTGGCTCTAATTAATGATCTCATCTCACCCAATAAAGTAGAATAAGTTTATATAGTCACATAGGTCACATGGTTAAAGCAAGCTCTAAGGTTAGCGCATTCTCATCTACCAACTTTTCCCTGAATTCTTGAAATTTGCCAGTGCTACATCAAGAGTGAAATGCACTGGTAAATTTCCTCTGGATTCTTAAGGTGTATTCTGACCTATAAATGAAGTTAACTGTTCATTTAATTGGATCAAGGAGATTATATAGTTTAGTAAGCCTTTATTAAGCCATCTCTTCTACATTGAAGAAATCTAGTTATTCAATATATTTCACTTTCTTAATTTCATAATGAAGTCAAGGATCAAAGACCAAAAGTCGAGCTTCATCAAACTAAGGGGAAAAAATTGAGATGCTTTATGGATAGTCATTTTATAGATACCGCCAAACTCTTTTCTGAAATCTCTTATGTCTATGCTAAGAGTAACATAAATATGATATAATTACGTGCTAGATTTTACCCTATTCTATTTAAATATTACAAATATTGCATAGACTCAACAATCTCTAATCAGAATGGATATACACTATTCTAACATATTTAAGTTAAAACTATATGTTTTGATGTTATGCTTGAGAATAGTTTTAAACAAAAAATATTTTTTAAATAGGAAATTCCTACCTAGGATAAAACAAGTTTACTCTTCAAACTAGATATGGCTAAACATCTATAATTCTCCCCAAATTCCTCACTTCCTTATTCTTAAGGTAAGTGCTTAACATTTATGATGTATGTTGACTGTAGATTAGTATTTCACATACTACAGTCAACTGGCTCACTATAATTATAAATTTTCTATATCTGTGTATATCAGTTATCATCCATGTGTTAATTTCATTAAAATCTATTTTAACTTGACTCTTCCCTTTTTTTTAAACTTAACTTTGTTCCAGATAAATCTCATTTGATAAGTTATAGTTTTTCCTAATATAGATATAAACATATAACTTGCAAATACAAAATGTTGTGTGCCACCTGAAATTAGCTCATGTACCACCCATGACTAATGTCCTGTATTTCAGTAAACACTCTCATAGATCATGGAATTTCAGAGGGTGGGTAATTTCTAAAGTCATCTTATGCAATAAAAATCATAAGTAGGCTGTAAATTGAGGAAATTAAATGATTCTACAATAAAAAAAATACTTTAAACCTATACTGAGGAATTATTTTTGAATGCTACCTTAACACTATGTGCTTGCTTTATTTATAATAGTGCACTGTAGATATTAATCAAGTACACTTATCAGACAATAAATGGTAGTCTCAAAATAGTAATTAACATCTATCAACAAATAGTAATTTAAATAATTATTATCCATTCCATCTTCTTAACTTCCAGAGCACACATCCTCAGATTTTATGCCCACGAAGAGTCAACCAGAATATCTCTTCATATTTTACCTTAATTACTCCCCCATTCTTTTTGCTTTCAATACCACAGACATCCTGCGTATTTCTTTCTACCATTACTACCCTGTAATCTATTTTAAGTGTAGCTACTAAAACTGTCTTTTTAAATGGCACTTCACCATGCCACCTTCCTCAAATCTCAGCATTTGCCCTCAGTTGCACTCTGGCTCAGTAAGAAACTTATCCTCAGAACTGCATTTTCTTCACTCTGACTGTTGTTCACACCTTACTAACCTCACCTACTGCTTTCTTACCTACCTGCCCATTGTCTGGTCTAGTCATTCTGTTAAATATAATTTTCATTAACAATATTAAGCATATAGGTTTTTAATATGATAATTAAAAACCTATATGCTTAAATAGATCTTATTCACATCAGCCACATGCTTTCACATCTCTCTCCCAATGTGTGACACATAAAATTCCTAGGTGCTTAGCCTCTAGCTTCATGCCACCCAGAGTATGCAGTGCTAGCTACTTCCTAAACCACTTGCATGCATCATCTGTATAGCTTTTTGGAGGGCTACTGTGTATTGTTTGTGGTTTGCACACTTCACAAAGGTTCCAATTGAGGGGACTGGTGGGAGCTAACACTCAACTCAAGCTCTCCTTGTCATGCTATGAGTCTAGCTTTGGGCTGTACCTACTGGAGGAAGGATGCCTTTTTGTTTACATAAGGGTCCTGTCCACTTGCCTAAGGTAGCCCAGAGGTAGCATTGTTTTTTAATTCAGACATAAGCTCTGTAAAATTTAGCCCTTGTCCTATAATTGAGGTTAATATTTTCAGTTGTAGAGTTTTTTTTCTAACTTAATCCCATCCTATTAAAGTCTCTCCCATATTCCCTATTAGAATGAGGCTTCTTAAATGGTATTGATGTAGTATTCATTCAAAACCTAGGTCCTTAACATCGACTGTGTTCCTTATACTGTGACTATAAAACAAAACCAAAAGAATCCTGTTATCAAACAACTTGCACTTGGTTTGGGAATCAAACACACATATGAAACATTTAAACAAATAAACAGCTTGATTTGATGTGAATGCAAGTGGTCCAGGCAATGAAGGAGAGATGTGTGGAGTTAGACTAACTAGGAAAAACTCCAGAGGAAGCAGGTCTTAAATTGAACTTGAAAAAAGAGTAAAAGGGAGGAATTGGTAAAGGGTCACAAAAATCGATTACATTGAATAATGATAAATAAATAAATAAATAAACAAAAAGGAGTAAGATACAGCTATGCTGCAGGAAACAATGAAGACCTTATAAAGCAGCATGGAAAACATCCTGTAACTGGTATATCATAAGTATTGTGTGTTCAGTCTTTTAATAATATACAGTTGCAGAGCTGAATTCTTGGAGAATTTGACACAGTAATGAATATTAATGTATTGAGCATCACCAGGGTAGAATTTTAGGTCTAATCTGTTTCCCAGATATTTGGGGGTGGGGGGGTGGGAAACCTAGTGCTTGTATTTATCATCTGCAAACCAGATGGTTATAGGAAGGGGTGTGAACACTCAAAAGCATTCTTCCCCTGCAAGAAACTGTGTTGCTGTGATGCAAGACTTTTGAGCCTCTAAAAACAGTAAACTCAAAAGTACTTGAGGATTTTCTGAACAATTCAACAAATCAAAAGATACGTAAATAAAGGAAAGAAAAAAGATACGGTTTAGCATATGTTGATAATAGGAATCTCAGTTTCAGTAAGCAAGCACATAGTTGGGAGTTTGCTTAGTTTTACCTACTTAGGAGAGCAAAAGTTTTATTTTTGAGCAAGCATCTTCTCAAAGGAGAAGGTAGAAAAACAAATAGTCAGTGCTTGTTTATTGTAAATTTTGAATTAGACAAGTGGACTGTGTTTTTATAGTGATACATTTTAGCTTAATAAGGACACAGTAGGTGGCAATACCCCTGTTGCAACCACATAAAGCTGAAAGAATGGGATAAAACAAAGATATATGTGCATACATGCGTACAAACATATGTTATATGTATATATTACTTTTTCAAGAGTTTTCAAATAATCTGAGTAAATCCATCCTGTTAAATTTTTAAAATACATATACTCTTATCTTTTTCTAATCCTAATGAATTTGGGAAAATGGTAGGGGCTTATAATTTCAACAAATAATGTGAAATACAGATGCACTAACTAGTCTACATGAGTAGAATATCCTGAGCAGAAGTACAGTTTGAGCACTAAGCAGGTCTGGCTTGCTGACGTGGATGAAGAAGTCCCCATTTGGTTCTGAGTAGGAACAGATGCCTGTATCTTTTAGAAAGGAAATTACATTCTACAGAAGAGGAACTCAGCACTGCCAAATTAATAAGATAAGAGATTTCATCATCTCCTGGAATACATTAGCACACACAATTTTCCTTTTATTACAGTGATCCTTTCTGAACTAGCTCTTCTTCAAGTTTGGAACCTCATGGAAAGCTGAGTTAACCTGGTCCATGACCAGAATTGCCCTCAGAGCACTGCAAAATTCTTTCTTAATCCTTACATGTATGGAACAGTGGAAGCCATAATTGTTTTCATGTTCTCATAAAAACTTCTCTACCTCAGACTCTACGTAAGTAGGATTGGAGAGAATGTGGGAGGATTCTTGCATTTAGAAAGGGTTAGAAAAATTACATGGGTACTATAAATTCACTAGCAATATTACTAAAATGAGTAAAATAATGTGAGAAATCACATACATCAGGAATTAAGATTATTCCTTGAAAAGATTTTGTCTGTGTTTTTTACACTGGTTCAAGGCAGTGTTGATTGAATTTTCTATTTATAGTAGAATGTAGTAATGCAAATAAACTATAGCTCACTAAAATAATGCAACTAAGCTGAAAATATAAAATTCATTCCCACAACTTCAAGTATCTATTGACTATCTACTACAGCTGAGTATCATATGTGTATACTTGACTGCAAGAATGCAAAGTGAAATAAGACATAGTACGTCCTCTGAGAGTTTTCAGACTGATAGAATAAAACCCACAAACAATTAATTATAATAACACATGGTTATGTGTAGAAATAGAAGTATTACTGGATGCTATGGTAGCACATAGGAATGACATCCAAATCAAACTGGGGATCCAAATAAAATAATTTGCAATTATGTGTTGCTGTTTGGAGCATGCGCTAAATTAGATACTTCAAGAATGCAATAACCTCTCGGCAATTTTCCCACTATATAGTCAGTATCTACTATGTTGCCTAGATCATTGTAGGTACTTTAAAAATTATTGTCAGATAACAGCTGAAGAAGATGTTACTCAATAGAATTTCTATTTGTCAAGTATAATATTTAAAAGGAAAAAATATACTTTGCTAAGCCTCTTAGAGTATAGCAGAAAACCTGTATGAAAGGTGAAATCAGGCTACAAAAATGTGTGAGGTAGGGAAGATTATTTTTTTCCTTAAGAAGAAAGGGAAGGAAGAAAAAGAGAATGAGAGAGAAGATGGAGAAAGAAAGAAATTGAGACCTTAATCCTTAATAATGCAACTCTTCCTTAGAACTCTAAATCTTCAGTGAATTTATTAAATTACCAAAGACTTGGCATGAGTAGACTTTATTGTGTACATGAGTGAAGTAATGATTCTCACACCTGGACTCAAACAGAGCAAGACAGTAGAATTACACAGAAGGCAAAGGACCATGGATGTGGGGGAAATTATACGCAACTTAACTGGAATGTGTCCTACACCTAACATCTGACTACAGTGAAGACATCTTGATGACATTCAAATAGATGAAAAATGAAGAAGATAGGAAAGGGTATTCCAGAAAGATCTTGGAGAAGGTATGGACTTGTGAAATGATACCACTTAGGAAAAACTATACTGGGAAAAAGAAAAAAAAGAAAGAGTTCATGTGGGAAGTACATTAAGATAAGGTAATTAGGGACTGAATTATGAAAGGTCTTTGTTGTTAAACTAAAGGATATGGATCTTATTCTGCATGCTATAGAGAATCTTACCAAACAAAAGTATATAACAATAATACATAACAATTAAGGAAGTACAAACATTTGATAAAGTAATAATAATGTGGATTTATATTGTCATCTCATAGGTATATAGAATGCACATTGGAATGAAAGATACAAGTGATTATAGACATCTGTTTGCTAAATTGGATTTTCAGAGTCTAGACAGATTTGAGCAGGAAGTGATGCAGGCCATATCATCTGTGCTCATTCCTTATATTCACTATTCACAATGATTAGGCCCAGCATTTGGCAAAAGAAGGAATGCCATATAAAATCATTTAATTTTAGGATATGAAGCTTAGGAAAATGTGGCCATTGTTTTTTTAAAAAAAGTAAAAAGAAATAGTTAAAATAAAATAAACCACAGAATGTCTGGAGACTATTTTAAAATACACCATTAGAAGCCTAAAATAAATTTTTTGTCATGAATCATAAAAACAAGCCAGATGCAAAAAAAAAAAAAAATGCTTTCACTGCAAACTGTTACAGTAAAAGCTGCCTTCATGGAGAGAAAGAGGCATCTAAATCAAATGTTCCCAAATCAAGAGGAAAAGGAAGCCTCCAAAATATGACAGATCAGATACGACTAGAAATTAGGCAGACCAGAAAAATATTTGTAAACTATCTTGTGAGGAACTTCAAAGGCAATAATGACAAGATCCTTAAAAATGTCAAAGTGAGGTAGGAATCCAACCACAGAATCCAAAGGAATCCTAAATAGAAAATGGTACATTTGGGGAAAACTCAAAGAAGGGTTAGTTCTTTTCTGTTTTCGTGTACTTGCTTGATAATGTCAAAACTTAAACTGTATATTGAAGTAAGCATGTAAGAAATACTATATCAAATTGCCAAAAACACATTGTTTTATTCATTAGAAAATTTGACACAGGTAAAATACCTGAGATGCTATAGCATCTACACAAACATTATGAAAGAACTTAAGGGTGAAATGTTCAGTAGTGAGCCAAGACATAACCTGTCGGTAACAAATTAACCAAGCCAGAGAAGACAAATTGTCAGCATCATCCCCATTCTTAAACACAAAGCCTACTGAAAACCCTGGAAATCTAAGACTTACTTCCACTGTTATAAAGGACAGGATAACTATGTACTTAAGGCAACAGAACTCACAGAGGAACCAGCGTCCTGGAAGCGGAAATAATGCTTGACTAACCTATTAGAGTTGTCAAGCTAAGAAAGCACTTGGACAGGAGAGAACTGGTAGATGTAGTTTATTTACATTTCAAAAGGTCTCTGACAAGGTTCATACCAACACTACCTAAAGATTGAGTCACTGTGGGATTTAGGAGGATGTTTTGACAAGTCTAAGAAGCTGGCTTAGAGTCAGAAAACAACACGTACGGCTCAAAAAGTATTTTTTCAGGTAGAGAAGTACTGGGATCTTTCAAGGACTGGAATTCTGTAACTTTTCTAGGCAAAACAGTGCGCAGAGAATTCTCTGGGGTTATAGATAATATCAAAGATATTTTTTACCTTATCCATCTACATGCCTTCCCCAATAACCCAGGGCCCCTGCAAAGTCTCACAGGTGAGGAGATGAGAAATAGAAGCTTTATGCCCTCTTTGTTGCTCTCTGGGCCTCTACCAAAGGAGCCAGTGGAGAATTGCTTGAGCATTTTATCACAAATCCTTAGAACCACATCTGCAGAACCCTAAACTCTTCTGGAAAATTTTTTAAAAATTGTGAGTTATTATCATTAAAAACTTCTGTGATGTTTTTAGTAGATAGATAAAAGACTGATGAACTTCTTTGTGGAAAACATACTTGCAGTCACAGCAAAATACGTTTCTATTCATTAGAGGAAGAATAATCTAAATTTCTGCTAGAAGACAATCTACATTATGATGGGAAAAACCCAGAAAAATAATCTCAAAGGTTTAGCACAGTTCTTCCTGAAGATAGTCCTGTTTTAAAGGCCAACATATTTGTTTAGAGAAAAAAAAAGTATATATATATATATATATATATATATATATAAAGTATATTAAATATATATCATCTATAAAGTAGTATCTGGCACTTAAACAGTCATAATATGGCTGGATCTGGAATATGTCATGTGGTTCAGGTTGCCACATCTAAGGAAAGATACATAGAGGTAAAAAGAGTCCAACAAAGGGCAAGCACAGCCCCAGGGGAGGTAAGACCTCTGGATGAATCCATGCAGAAGACATGGGGCTTCCAGGCTGGGAAGATGAAGAAGCCAAGAAGAGTTTGATAGGCCAGTGAAGTCTACTAAGCCATTAAGGGTGTGAGTTGAAACTTGAATGATGTAAATATAGTATTAAGAAGAAAATAACATTATAAAGTTGGTAATAAACATAAAATCTATAATGCCCACCAACAGAGTCTTAGAAAATCATAAAATGCTACAATAATCAAAAAGATTTAGCTAAACCTAGGAATAGTAGACAAGGTATGAAGACATTGGGGATTACCTTTAAAAGTCTTTTACCCCCACATATTCTAGAATCATAGATTTAGATGAATCTTCATTTTTCCATAAAGAAACTTCACTGTACAAACTTGATCCCACATACAGATTAATTCATATAGACCATGGCCATAACCAAAAATGGAAATTCCTAAAAGATATGAGTGCTCATAAAGCTCATTTTAATTCTGACATGATCTTCAATGAGAAATACTGCTTGTACTCCAATAAAAGTTTTGAAAAATGAAAAATGTTATTGTTCCAGCCAAAGCAATTTCAACTTTCTCCTTATCAAAAAGGAAACAACGTGTGAATTATAAGCAAAGGATTTCCCACCATGACATCTCATATGCTGCTTCAAAAACTAGCTGTGAAGGGGGCGGCCTGGTGGTGCACTGCTACAGTGCGCCACTTGGGAGCGCGGCGGCGCTCCCACCGAGGGTTCGGATCCCACATACAGACCGGTTCCTGCTCACTGGCTGAGCAAGGTGCGGGCGTGACACTGAGGGTTGCGATCCGTTGCCGGACACGAAAAAAAAAAAAAAAAAAAAAAAAAAAAACTAGCTGTGAAGATAAGTAGAAATAAATTTCTGTAAACTTAAAGCAGGATTGTTTTATAAAGTAAAATAAATGCAGAAAATACTTGCAAATTAATAATCTTGGAATATCAATATTTGATGGATAACTAAAACTTTGGGCTTTCTACAATCTAAAAGAAATTTTTTGTAGGTATCTTTGAGTCTAAATTCCGTTTAATTCTGAAAGTCTATAATTCTTTTAATAGTCACATAGAATGCAATTTTTTTTTGCAGAGGTATTGTGAATACTTCACATTAAAAAAAATAACAAAAATCTACCACACTATTACCCCAAAAATTACATATGAAAAACATTAATTATAACATTAAATTTGACTTGTCTAAATACCAACATATTCTGATATTGCAAGAATGAAGAAAATGTAAGCGCATTTAAAATGGCCGATCTTTTCAGTGTGTTGAGATCTAAATTCTACATTTCCTTTTTTTTTTTTTAAAGTGGTTAGTGATTTCAAAACAGTTTGGAAGCCTAACAGAAATTTCTATTATCAAGTCATTAACCTCCAGAATAAAAACATGGCTTTCCATGCTGGCATTCCTCTTTCTTAGACAAATTTTTCTAGGGAAAAACTCCATGGTAATGCTTATCAAAATAGAACCTTTTATTTAGTGTTCTTTGTAAAGTATTAGTAGAAACTTAAACATACACTTTTCAAAAATGATATATATGGCATAAGGCTATGTAATTGCAAGCTTAGTGCAATGCAAGGGCTTTAAAATCTCTCTGTAAAGTGCCCTTTATGTGTACCCTCAGTTGTTATGGTTTGCTTTAATTTATGTAATTATGTATGAGGTCAATATGGAAAACCAGCCCTCACTCTTTGCTGGCAAACATTCCTGAACAATGTGTGTGCCTTCAGGAATCAAACTAACAGGCTCACAGTCCATAACAAGGTCAAATGAAAGCAACCAATTGTTTAGCGACTAAACAGTTGTAATTGTTTCCTATATAACAATTGTACTTTGGAGATGGCTTAACAGAAAATATATTATATCCAGAATGCTCTCAGATGACAGGCAACTGAGCACACGAAGCAAGAGCTCATGCTGATTGTCACACATTAGGGCACAAACACAACTCTCATTCCATCACATCAGTATTGGAACACAGTGCATAGAAAGGATTTCTATTTGAAGTTTAGTCAACTAGAGTTCTTTCAGACACAAACATTGTTGAAGATGCAAATTTTAAAGTACGTTAAACGTTCTCAATATTAAAACGTTAGTGTAAAATGCCAGTGTGTCTGTAGGTTACATTATTTTCTATCTTATAAGAAAATCTAATATAAACCAGGCTTGGATTTCTTCACCTCCATTAAAAAAATATCCTTGAAAGATAAAAAAGTTTCTGTACACAAGAAATGTTCCCTGATATTAACTAGAACCTCTATTCTCAGATCTATGTCCTAGAATGAATGTAGGGAACTTATCTTTGGTTCCTCGAATGCTAAATTCGTTTACACAGAAGAGAACAGGAAGCAATTTAGTCCAATATTTTATGAATTCCTTCTATATCATCCATAAATGACTATAAAGCCTCTGCTTGGTTACTACCAGAGATAGAGAATTCATACCTCAAAGGGATCCCCTTGTGTTTTCAGTTAGGTCAAAGTGTTAAAAAAATATTCCATAAGGAATCCAAAATGGCATTTTAGAGAGTGTTTCTATGTGTAAATACAGAGCAGAGCAGCAGAGTAGTCTTTAATGTAATTCAATGAATATGTCATGGATTACCCAGTAGCCAAAATCGACCTACCTATACTTTCTACCATATGGAGCTACCTTGACCTGTTGGAGTTAGAAGAAATAAATCTAGGGCCGGCCCGGTGGCGCACTGCTACAGTGCACCGCTTGGGAGTGCGGCGGCGCTCCCGCCGAGGGTTCGGATCCCACATACAGACCGGCTGCTCACTGGCTGAGCGAGGTGCGGGCGCAACACTGAGGGTTGCGATCCCATTGCCGGTCCCGGCCGGTACGGGCGCGACACTGAGGGTTGCGATCTGCTGCCGGTCACGAAAAAAGACAAAAAGGAAAAGAAAAAAAAAGAAGAAATAAATCTAATCCATTTCTACACAGATAACCCCTTCAAACATTTTTAAGACACACTAACAAAGCCCCACCACCCTTACTTTATTCTTATCTTTTCTGATATAAATTCAATCCCTTCACCCTTTCTATTGCAATAGAATTACCATGTTCTTCCCTGGACATTCTTTCAAAATGTACCCTCTTTAAAGTAAAATAATCTCTATGTCAAATGGTGTTATAGCAGGTCCCAAAATGGTTTTATGTTTTATGCTTAATAAGGCATAAAGACAAATGAAGCCCTCATCTGCGTGAAGACACCAATAATCCAGAAAACATATCCTCTCAAGAAAAGCAATAGTGAAAATAACTGGGTTTTGACTGTCTTATTTTCTATTGTATCCATGATTAAAAACATAAATGCATGGTTAATGTTTAAAGAGAAGTGATGGAATTGACAATCTTCAAATTAAATAAACATCTGACATTTAGCTATTGGTTTTTTAAGATTCCATTTCAGTTAGTTTACCCATATTCCACAATGAGTTGCCAAGCTGTGTTTAAGTTAAAATCTAAGTAAGACCATAAAAACACATATTCCTCTGCAACTCTTTTTCTTACCTTTTTAACTATAAAAACCACTAATGTACCTTCTCTAAATTTATTCTCTATAATTACCTTTAAAACGCTGCTGTAATTAAGCTTCTTGAACTGATTGGACACATCTTGTATAGTTCTCAGTAGCTTTGCAAAACTATTTCTTAGTAAGAAATGATACAAAAGCCATTTTGATTTTAAAAGACACTTTGCTTTTTTTAAAAAATTACCTAAGTATGGAGTTCACCTCAAAGTTGTATGGTTGGGTCTAAGACCCAAGTGGCTATATTAGAAATGGAACTGTGGTGTTCCTTTGTTTCCTTAAGAGCATACAAAGAAATAAAAATAATCTATGTCTTGAGTCAGTAAAGAGAAAGAGTTTAATAATTACAATACACTACCAACATAATTTTTCAAAATCTCAGAGAATAACTGAGAAAGTAGTCATCTACTCTGCTTTACGTACTTTGACACAGATGATTAATCCGTACATACTATAAAGTAAAGCAAGTACTCTTATCCTCTGCATTTTATAGATGTAAAACCTGATACTTGTGTGTATGATTTAAAATATATGATCATGCAATTAGTAGATGAAGGAGCTAGGATTTAAGCAGGAAATTTCTAACTCCAAATACCATAATAGGTAAGGTCAGCACCCTATGAATTTCAAACAATGAGTCTTGATAACAAAAATATCAGAATCGTATCTCTGTGATGTTTCTTCAGAGGAATTAGGATGGCAAAGGGCATAGACAGTTAATGTGGTAAGTTGAAGTGGCAGGAAAGCCAGCACACAATGTAGCTCAATTTAAAATATAGACTTCAAAAGCTTCCCAGCAAAGTCATAGTGGAACCCAGCCAGGTGTCCGGGTGTGGAATGAGGCAGTTCCCCACCGGGATCACTTCCTGTTATCCTAGCCCCCATCGCTCCACCCCTTGGCAAAATAGTTGGAGTATGAATTAGGTTTTTAGGTTCAAACTTCTGTAGAGGCTGACTTTTTGGAAGAGCTTAGCTTTTTCTGGCCCAGGACGAGGCTTAGAAGGGAGATTGGAAAAATCTCTTTTTCACAAAGGAGCTGCAGCAGAGGGTATTGCTGAAGGAAGGGAGGAAATCAAACTGATTCAGAAATGAAGGTCAGAGATCTCGCCGAGACCTGGAGGCAAATAGGCAATTTTATTTATCTTGTACTGCTTAGAACTGGTTAACTAGTTTGGAATGGCAGTTAATAGTCTGCATTTTAAAATCAACACATAGGTTAAAAAAAAAATGGAGGAAAAAAAGCACTGCAGATACTCAGTGTGTGAAAAGAAATATTCAGTGAAGAATGGATTTTTATTTTTCCATTTTCTTCACCTTTTAAAAAGCAATTTGTGGGAGGATACCTGATTTGTAGACAAAATACCTGGTTACCTATATGATTCTATTCCAAGAGCTCACAAAAAGTCAATCTGACTAAAAATATCCAATCTGTGAGTCTGCCAACTTTACATTCAATTCTCAGATGTCTTCTGAAAATGTGCTTTTCCTAACTGGACAAAAATACAGTGTTAATTCTGGAAGTTGGTTGGAGGGGGTCAGAAGGGAGAAGAAACTCTTTTGTGTGTGCATTTCACATACGTTATTTCATCTGATTCTCACAACAGCCCTGCAGCAACGACATTATAACCTCCATTCTCCAGATAAAGAAACTGAACAGTTTAGAGGTTAAGCAACCTAGTCAAGAACACCCTGGTCATAAATAATGAACTCAGTATTTGAAGATAAATCTGCTTGACTCCAATCACGCACGTTTCACTGACCCAATAATATGTTACAAACATATTAGCCAGGAAGAGTTTCCCTGATTAACATATTGACATCAGTAGTTACAGGAAAGATAATGAAGAAGGTACAGGAAGGGGAAAGAGGGGTGCACAGCAGCGATAAGCTTGGGTGTGCATGGCAGTACAGAGGCAGATGTGCTTTTACTACATGCAATTACTGGGGATCCAAAATTTGCTCTCTTGGCTCCACTATCTCCCCTATATCTATGCTCTCCGGGTTCTGCTTGCCTTGCTTTCCATGTGCCTGATCACTCTTACATCAGTGCTTCATATCCCTTCTGGTTGTTCTGGCAACACATGTCTCAGTTTTCTGTAGCAGTTGCCAAAACAAGCATTTGAACATCTGGAAATCATCCTCCATCACTTTCACCGGTAAGATGCATTTGCCTTATAAGGTAGTTCCCATATAGACCCCCTGAGATTCTGCATTACCTTTGAGTAACAGCTTTCCAGCATTTGGCTATGGAAAATTGCAACCCACTGACTTCAAACTCTGGCACTTTCTATCACATTAACAAAAATATATTTTATGAGTCAATGTTACAGTATCCTGAAGTAATATATTTTAAAAGGAAAAATTAAAACAAACTATCAAGCAAACAAAAAAGCACACACATCCCTCCCCTGGATTCCTTACAGAGATTATACACCAGAAACCCTATTTCTCATTCTCTAACACATGATAGTTGAAGTCAATATCACTAGTGTAAACCGCAAAACAGCAATGAAACGAATGTATAGCATTGCAACAACAACGAAAACACACTATCAAGATAAGTTCTAGTTCAATACTTATTGGCAGAAGGACTTAAAGTTTAAGAAATACGCTGCTCATTTGCTAGGGAAGTCATAATTCATAACTCCTGCTTCTGCTTCTTCCACCGATATGACATGTGTTGATGCCAGAGTTAAATCAGTTTCACAAAATGACCAGGCAACTGTCATTAGTACTGGACAAGTGGGCATAGTAGAATCTTGCCAGCTCCCTTCTTCCTTGACCCTCCCTAGCATGATACAAAATTTCAGTTAAGCTCCCCACCTAAAGAATCAATGACCCCTGAAGCCATCACAATGAACCATAATTTTTAAAAAGAGAATTCTACCAGACTGTGAGTTCCACGAGTTAGCTTCTCTGTCATATTCACTGTTGTATGTACAAGGGGCCTTCAAAAGATCAAGGAAATATTTGTATTATCTTTTAACTCCATTTTTTACACAAACTTTTTGAAGTACCCTCATATTTTACCTGGCATAAAACCTGTTACAAAATTAGTTTGTCAGTAAATGCTTGATGAATAAATGAATGAATGAATGGATGAGTACTTATGAGTACAGTAGTGGGGATATGTTCCAAACCCCCCAGTGGATACCTAAATCCACGGATAGTACTGAACCCTGTATATACTATGTTTTTCCTATACATACATACCTATGATAAAATTCAACTTATAAATTAGGCTCAGTAAGAGATTAACAAAAATAACTAATATTAAAATACAGCAACTATAACAATAGACTATAATAAGAGTTATGTGAATGTGGTCTCTCTCTCTCATAGTACCTTATTGTATGGTATTCACCCTTCTTGTGACGATGTGAGATGGTACAGGACTACATGATGAGATGAAGTGAGGTGAATGACGGAGGCACTGTGATGTGATGTTAGGTTACTATTGAAAACCAATTTAAAACTTATGAATTGTTTATTTCTGGAATTTTCCGTTTAATATTTTCAGACCACGATTGACCATGGGTAACTGGAATTGCGCAAAGCAAAACCACAGACAAGAGGGAATACTGTACCTTAATATAAAATAATAATCATGTTTCTGGAGTACTCTGAGAGATTTTTAAAGGCTCTATACCACATTCACTGTTTTATCTATTTTATAGTATGTATTTCTGCATATTTTGCTCCTTCAGCTGGAATGTCATTCCCTTAGTCTTTTACACACCAGATTCAATCGTCACACAAACTGAACCCACCATATGTAAAGTAGTGTCACTCACTAGAACAGCACTGTCCAAAACAACTTTCCGTGATGATGGAAATTTCTATTATCTGCACTGTTCATAATAGTAGTCACTAGCCACACTAATAGCTAGTGATCGATTTTAATTAATTTGAATTTAAATAGCCACATGTGGTTAGTGGATATTATATTAAACAGCACAGTTCCAAAATCCTACCCTGCTTTAATTCCTTTATGACACATTATCTGAAAGCATCTCTTTTTTAAAATATGTACACATATATATTATTCATTTATTGTCTTATATCTCTGTATTAGTTTCTGATTGCTACTGTAAGAAACTACCACAAACTTAGTGGCTTAAATCAACAACAATTTATTTTATAGTTCTGGACGTCAGAAGTCCCAAATGGGTCTCACTGGCTAAAATTAAGGAGCCGGCTAGAACCACTATTGGAGAATTCATTTTCTTGTCTTTTTCAGCTTCTAGAGGCTGCCTACATATTCTTTGGACCGTGGTTCCATTCCATCTTTAAAGCCAGTCCATCTCACTGGTTCTTTCTTCCAATTCCCTCTTCCACTTCAATATTATTGCATTAATTTTTCATTGCTGCTGTAACAAGTTATTCTACAAATTTACTGGCTTAAAACAACATAAATTATTATGCTATAGTACTGGAAGTCAGACGTCCAAAATGGGTTCCACTGAACTAAAATCAAGTTGTTGACAGGGCTGCACCCCCTCTGAAGGCCTTAGAAGAGAATCCATTTCTTTGCCTTTTCCAGTTTCTAGAGGCCACCTGTATTCCTTGGCTCATGGCCCCTTCATTTGCAAAGCCAGAAGAGTAGCATCTTCAAATTTCTCTCTGGCTCTCATGCCTGCTTTCATCATCACAACTTCTTCCCTGATTGCATCTCTTCTGCCTTCCTCTTTCTGTAATAAGGACTCTTGTGATCACACTGGGCCTTGCCAGTACATCCAGGATAATCAACCTATTTTAAAGTCACCTGATGTCATCTACAAACTTGATTCCCCTTCTCCATACAAGGTAATAGATCCACAGGCTATAAAGATTACAGCATGGACATTTTTGAGGGGTACCATTATTTTACCATCCACACCCTGCAGTAGAATTCAAGTTTCATTTCCTCAGAGACTTGCTCATTATTGTATTCCCAGTGCCATGAATTGTCAGATTATACTCAATAAATAAATATTCATTGAATAAATATATTTTAAAATTCCTTTTTAGGCAAACAATTTTTGACTATGTATAATGAGAATTATAGAATTTTTAAATAAAAGAATGTAGAATTATATTTCATATTACAATGGAAAACAAACCAACATTTTAAACTCTTCTTTTAAATAGATTGTCCTTTCATAAGGCCTTGTCAAGACTTGAAAGTTTCAAATATGCTCAGTTTTTCTGATATATGTTGATGGTCTTATCCTCATAAATTAATTTTAAGAGTCTGATTATCCTGTTCTTTTGGAGAGACTGCACCGATGAAACATAGACTTATATAAGTAAAATATTATCATACATTGACACGGTTACAAAAAGTAAATGTTATTTTTGCATACCCCAAAAATATTGATGTCTCTCAACTATGTTTTTATGCTATAAATTTGAATCTGTTATCTAAGAATAAATTTCACTAAATTAACAGAGTAAAATTACATTACCTCTGAATCTCCCAAAATAGCTAGCACAAAATCAAGCATTAATTCACACTATGGAATATAATAAGCATATGGTCTATTAAGTTGCTATAATAATTTGCAATAAAGCAGTGGAAATATGATTGAGAATTAGTTGCCATGGTAGCTGAAAAATAATATCTGATAACAAAATGGAAAAATCAGTCTAGGCAACTGTTAATATAACTGTGTAGTAGTTCTAACTCCCTGTCTGTATTTTTCACCTATCTCCACAATGGACAGCACTCAGCCTGGGTTGAAACAAATAGTCAAACATTCCACATAGTTTAATGAAACTGTGATATGTGCATGTGAATGTATATATATCACAGAGCACAGCAGAATGTTCTAAGTGAGCTTCATGAGATATACGAAGTTCCAAATACAAATAATGTTAAAAATTATTAGATCACATTAAAAGTGAAAGCTGTATTATTTTGCTTTCTTTTCTGAATGTGTTTCTTCCAAGTGTATTAAATCATATACAAATAATAACATACCTGGAAGTTTAACCCAAAACAAAAGCAAATGCAAAAAAATAAAACAGTGGTACAGGAGAATCTAAAATATTAATTGAGTTAACAGGGCATTCTAAGGATATTTAAATGAAGAGGGCTAAAAAGAGCAAGAATATAATTTCATCATATGTCTTCAACAATAATTACAAGCACATGATTTTGTTAACTTCTAGAGAAGGTGATGTTTGCACTACTTTGCACAGCTGACTGGACCAAGTAGACTACATGTAATTCTAATCCAGACTATTGTCTACTTCAAAGTATATTCACACATTCCAGTAAAAGGGAGATTGGAATGTAATGTGCTTGGGATGACAAAAACAAAATGTGGGTTAATTCTTCAGTGGAACTAAATATTTTGTGGTATTCTTGCTTGAAATAAAACTTTGCCAAGGGTTTGGTCAAAATGCCTTACACCCTCTGGTATGTCCTGGTTTGAACAAATAACTTAATATTTTTACCATCAATGAAGTCACTGGAACAATAAACTATTTTTAATCTGATATTAGTCATACATATATCATTTGCTCTTAACCTAAATAGGTAAAATATTTTTGAGACAACTAAATTTTTTAAATATTCCCATTCTATATTTTTGTTTCAGTCTAGATCTATAGGTAGATTATAAGTTCAATGAAAATAGGGACTACATCTTATACATTGTAAATCTCTACAGCCTAGCACAATACGTGGAATATAGTGTATGTCCAATAAATATTTTCTGAATTTTAATTACAAAGTTTTTAGGAATCATCCAGTAAATAGCAGATGAGTTCATGAGAACCATCACAGTAATAGCTGAAGATATGTGCAATGACTGGTTCCATAGTAATGACTTTATTGAGTAATTATGGAAATTCATGGTTTTTTATGGTAACAACATTATCATTACATGCAGATTAAATATCATTAAATCAAAATTTTATGTAATTCTTTATTAAATCCACTGATCATAGTCCTCTGCTTTTGCATAATGCCTTACTAGTGCTACAAAAATTTCCTAGCACTAAAGATTATTAACACAGTGCAAACACCAACAAATTGTATTCATTATTTCATGAATATCCAAAAGGTACTTAAGATTAGAAAACAATTTAGAACTAAAGGAAATTAGCTGAGTAGAATTTTAGTCAAATATATTGCCTAAATGGCTACTATATGAAATTAGTTCAGAAATAAATAGATTACATAAGAGATCTGACCTCTGAAAATTTTAATTTGGTTCTTAACTGTATGGACAACTATCCTCTCAATGGTCATGAGAAAACTTCACACTGCCAGATCCACTGCCTTTCTGTCAACATCCTTCCTTGGATGTCTGTAATACAGTCACTTTTGATCTCTTCTAAGAACCATTCTGATGGCTTCCAAAACACTATATTGTCTTGTCTGCTTCCTCTCTGAAAACTTCACTTATGTCCTGACAACTCCAGATGATTTTTCTTTTTCCTGAACTGATTCTGGGCTTATTCCCAAAAGTTTAACATCTTTTTGTTCAGTGCTAAAATGTATCCTATTTCTTAGCCTAATCATTTCAAGTGTTTACTTTACAACTAAATTGGAAACTTCCCAAAGTCAGGAAAAAGAATTCTACTTCTGAATTTATTAATATATATATATTGAGTGTGCCATAGTTCTTGGCTTGGTGCACAGAAGTAATATAAATATTTATCAATGGATTGATTGGTTGTAAATGGCAACATTCACACAAATTGGTAAAACATTTCTACAGGTGATTAAATTTTTAACTCATTTGTAACTACCTTCATGGAAACTCGAACAAATGTGCTGATCAAAAATGTCACTGCAGCAGGAGGAAAAATATTTTCTCAGCAAATAAACATTTTCACTAGAGATCCTCCTACTGAAAATGTTTGGTTCAGACGTCTGGCCTTTGCTTAAGCTTGTTGTTAGTTATATACTCATTAGTTCTCTTTATGAAAATCTACAGCTATTTGTATCTCTCAAATTGAGACTCCCAGTATGAAGACCATTTCTAATTCTTTCTACTTACAATGTCTAACATGACACTTGGCATCCAGGGAACCAGGAAACACAATAAATATGTGGACAATGATTATTTCACTAATTTTCTACTCAGTGGAGTATATAAAGCTAAGGCAAAAGACTAATAATTAGAGATGCCTCCATGAATACTAAACAAGCATTATTTTTTCTTTCCAAAAGTCATTTTTGGCTCTTACGTGGTCACACAGCCTATGATTGCATTTGTTTTAACCTCTATGCAGATTCTAGCTTACACCGACTTCATCACAAGTAAATTTTTTAGTTGGGTAAATTAAAAGTGATGTGGTTAATTCCTCCTCACTACAGCTCTTCATGGATATTTGCAACTTCCAGGACAGAAAAAAAATCTAAGCTTCACTTTCCCTATAAGATTGAATTATACTTTCTCTAATTATTGCCTGCCATAGGTTTGGTCTCACTGAAGTCTCTAAGAATGCGGCACTGGCACTGAACACAAATGATTTTCATATAGTGTGGATAGTTCTTTGTGAATGAAATTGTCTCACTCCTTTCCTTTTCTCCTCTCTATAGAATACAATTGAAAGAGCCCTAAACCAGGAGCCAGAAAACCTAGGGTCTATATCTCTGTCCAACATCCTCTGTGTCATTTACTCCTTATAAATTTCAGTTTCCTCATCTGTAACCTAAAGTTCTTAGAATATGTACATCAAATGAGTGGATATACTTCCTGAATTGTACAATCTTACTTACATAAAGTGTGATATTCTTATTTATAGAGGCAGAAAACTCTAAAAACACATGTCAACAGAGTATAGACCATTGGCCAACAAAGAAAACTTTAGCCCTGCCTCTGAGAAAGCATATCTTTTTTTATTGTTGTGATTTGGTAACACCTGATCTTTTACTGAGGGAGTTAGAGACTAGTAGAAGGTTTAAGTCGACTTTATCCAAAAGAACAGCACATTGCCCAGTCAGAAAAGGAGACATTATGTATCATGATGCAAGAGCATTACGAGCCACTGTTTTACTATTTAGAATTCCCATTAAAAACAAATGATTTGCTGATAATTTTCATATTGTGTTAGAACAAAAAGAACAATAGGGTAGAACAATTGGTCTCAAAAGACATCCCAGTATATATAATTGAATACAATTGATATATTAAAATAATTGAGGCAATTAAAATAGATGTTGTACTCAGGTATAAAGTTTCACAGCCTAGTGCTCGTTTCGGCAGCACATATACTAAACTATCACAGCCTCCCACCCCCACACCTTATACTCCAAACCTAGCTCTTTCACCTGAAACTATTATTGCATCTTTGTCTCCGTGCATTTACTGTCAAAGATATAATGCCCAATATCCTCCTTGAGGATAACCCCTTAACCTTACACCAAAACATTGTGCCTTTTTATATCCTGATCAATCTTTAGCTTTCGTTCTTTCTGTATCTTCAACATCTTCCTTTCCATGAAAGAAACCTATAAAAATCCCACTCCCTTTTAGAAACAAAATAAAACAAAAATCCTCACTCAACTCTACATCTTGTTCCAACTATGGTTCTATATTTCATCTTCCCTTCACAACCCAGCTTCAGAATGGAAAGAGAAAGAAAAAACAGTAGTCTATACCCACTATCTCCACTGTTACTACATACTGAATTTATAATCGATCAATAAATTGTCAAAAAATCAAGACTCTAATACTAAAATCTTCCTTCCTTCCGTTTCGTGCACCAAGGCATTAAAGTAGTTATAGTTTCCTGCAAAACAATGCAAATCAATATCTGCTATGAGTTAAATGTGTCTCTCAAAAGTTTATGTGTTGAAAACTTGATCCCCATTGTAACAGTGTTAAGAGGGTGGGAATTTGGATTGTTGCATTTGAAAGGTGGGCCTTTAAGAGGTGATTGATCATGAGGACTATTGGATTAATGAGTTACCATGGGTGTGGACTGGTGGCTTTATAAGGAGAACACATGAAAGAGCTCTTGCCTTCTCACCCTGTGATACCCTGTGATGCCATGGGACTCTGTAGGGAGCCCCCACTGAGAAGGTGGCCCTCACCAGATGTGTTCCCTGGACCCTGGACTTCCCGGCCTTCAAAACTGTGAGAAATAAATTTCATTTCTTTATAAATTACCCAGTTTCAGGTGTTCCATTATAAACAACAGAAATGGACTAATACAATATTTCTGGGAATTTCTTCATGTGTTTTTGTCCTATCTAGATGCCATCCTCTTCCTCCTCCCTCATGTATCATTTCTTCTGGTTACTGCACATCCATCATCTATGTTTTGAGTCCATCTACTGCAGGAAACTGGCCCATGTTCTCACAGATAGCTTAGATACTCCTCCTATGCCTTTCTTTTTAATTATATTTATTACACTGTGTCACAGTTATTTGTTCATATGTCTGTTCCTCTCACTATGGATTCCTTCAGTACTGGATAGTGTGTTAATCATCTGTGTGTCCCTAAAGGCTGACTAAAGTCACTATAAATAAAATATGTAAGGTATAAAATAAGCTTTGCTCCCATTTAGATTTGAAGTACATATTTTTATGAGGCTTTAGACAAAAAGTCACTAAATACAGCTAACCATATATAAAAGCTGGTTCCATGTTTTTAAGTACATCGCTAAATATACAAAAACCTAGGCAAGGTTGAATAATATAATTAGGCAACAAGCTGACAATTAACAAATAAAGCACTCGATTTTGAACCATCAAAATAACAGAAATATGTATTGTTGGAAATATCAGTCACAAACATTTATTAAGTACTTACTATATGCATAGAACTGGATCTGAATCGGACTTTCTGGATTTCAGAGATAGTCTCCACCCTTAAGGAGCATATAATATAACTAAGAGATTAATGACATTTACAATAAGTGAAATTAAAACAATGGACAATGCATAAAAGGATCTATTAAATGCTAAATGTGTTATACAAAGAGTTATAGTTTAAAGAAAAAAGAACAAAGATGCCTGGGTAATTCAAAAAGGTTTCAGAGACAATGCACATGAGATTTGATTATGGACTTGAAGGATTTGGATGTGAAGGAGAGGCTGGAATACAGACAAGGGAAATGATAGAGAATTGACTGCCCTCTGCTGAGACCTTCCCTATCTCCCATGCCAGCCCTCCCCCGACTCAGGCAGTATGTGGTAGGGAGCCTTCTAATGCTCCCCTGGTTTCCTTTGTCTGCCTCCACCACAGCACAGAACACAAAGTATTGTCCTTGTTTTATTTGTCTCATCCTCACTCGATGATTAACTTCTTGGAGGCAAGAATTAAATACTTGTTTCTGTATCACACGGTAAAGCACTTGGTAAGCAGTAGGCACTTAGTAAATGTTTACCAAATCAATGAGTAAGTGAAAGTAACTGACCCATAGGTTGCATGGTGGGGATAAACTCCACCATAGAGAAAAGCAAGTCAAAATCACCTCCACTTGAGATCAGAGAATTATTTCTTTTAATAAAAAGTCAAATTTTTCAGACTCATCCAAAGCAAATTCTAATGCTACTGACACACTTTCACAATGGCTATTGAAGATAGAATGGGATTTATATTTCCCAAAGAAGTAAATTATTGTCGAGTGCTTTAAGATGAACAAATATCTCATTAATTGAAGTCTACATTAAGCTAGAACCTGACAGTTTTCCCCCGCTGGAATTTATGAGTTAAACATTGCTACGAGTATTTGTGAGTAGTTTTTCTAAAATCTCATCAGACTTTAAATCTGAATGTTTCATGCATTTGAATTAGACAAACACACTTCTTGTAAAGACATAGGAGGCTTGTTTTCTTCCCAGAGTACTTGAGAGTGAAATCCTAGCAAGACTTAGGAACACAGATGTTTACAGAAGTCAGTCAGTATTAATGAAGGAGGAAAATGGGAGAAAGAAACACAGAAATGGAGTGTCATTTTCCCTGAAGATAAAGACGGGCAAGCAACATGTTCCGAAAAGTTCTGTGCTCCAGAAATACCCAATGGAATAAATCGAACATTCTAAATATTCACATAAACACTTACATATCTCCCAGCAAGCATTACTGCAAAGGATAACAAGAAGTCATGAAGAAGTATAAAGTAAGGGGAATCAAGAAGAAGTATGACAATTCCATGACCTACTCCTAAGGTAAACACCCAAAACCATTGGAGGAGGAGGAGGAGGAGGATTATTCTCTTTCCCCTCCCCCTTCCCAATCTCTCTTCCTCTCCTTCTTCTCATTCTTATTCTTATATTCTTATTCTTATTCTGGATGGACTACTACTTTAGTAGGTTCAAGGATTGTTGGGAAAAATAAGCACCGCAAAGACAAATCCATCAGCTATAAGGGCAAGAAAGCATGCATCGAAACTCTCCCCCCAAAAACATTTAGAGAACACTGAGTTGTAACAGCGTAACACAACACATGATACATTTACATATTTTTTTTTGTAATTGGAAAATTCAAAGTCAATCAGAAATCTACAAAATTTGACATCAGATTATTCTGAATTTTTTTTTTTTTTTTTTTGCGATCATCTCCTTTTTCAGCAGTGCCTAGAAACTTTGTTATAGAAACATTCACTGAAGAGCAGATGATTTTGCAAAGTTACAAATTGGGAGTTGTGTAAATGAACCATAGGTGAGGAAATAACTATAAACCTGGGTCAAAACTTCAAATCCTAATTTAATAGTATGAAAATATATATTAACCACGGAGATTATATGATGTCCCCATCTACCAACATGGGTATATGAGACCCTCATATTACAGTATTACGCAGTACAGTATTACAGCACATATCTGACCTACGTGAGCAACTTTATGTAAATATTCTACAGTAATAGACTTTCAGTGTTGACAGCAGTCCTGGATAATATATCACAAGTTTTGCATCAGAGGAAACTGAGGCCTACAGAATTTAAGTCACTTCCACAAAATCACTAACTTAGCCCATGACAGAACTGTAATTAGAATGCAGTTTTCCTCTGTCCTGGCCCAGTTTTTATTTAGAAGCTTTTTAAAAAAATTATTTCAACAATTTATTCATGAAAGAAAGTAACAGTCTACTTAGTTGAGGCCCGCATCTCTTTAACTACATGTTTCTCTCTGCACAAGCAGAGAGTAAAGCAGAAAGTAGACAGGCCCAAGGGATGATGGAACCTTTGTCTAAACACTTGGCCCAGATTGCTGTGGATATTTGTCAGCAGTTTAAGCTTCTAGCTCCAAGTCACCTTCTGACCCTGGGAAAAGGGATACCATGTTGCAAACAGGCCCTGAGAGCTTAACTTTGATTTCAAGACAGGCTTCCTGATGAGAGATGAATAAGGAAAAAAGTAATAATAATAGTGATTCAGCCTTCTGCCAGGAAGCTACATTTTTGCTTGTAAAGAGACTAGGGCCCAGTTTTATATATATATATATATTTTTTTTTTTTTAAATCACATTTTATGTTTCCATCTGTTCTGTTTATCCTCAAGTCAAAGACTCTATTCTTACATTTTTTTCTGTTTAATTTTCATTTTGGGGCTTTGGGAGGTGTTCTGGTTAGTGATATAAGCAGGCTCTTTTACTTTCTTCAATTCGATTTTAAATTTTGGAAAAAAAATCAACTTTGCTTTTATTTCTATGAAGAGTCTTAAATTTCTTTGAGTTACTAACATTATTGCTTACTTAAAAGATCAAATTTATTTTGCATTTAGGTAACCATTAATCACTATAAAGGCATACTGAAATAATAACACTACCTTTATATAGCTGACAAAAAATTTCTATAGATACTATGGACTCTATTTTGAACCTGTAAGGTAGAAAATTATAAATTACTATCTCTGTTTTGTAAATGAGAGAATTAAGGCTCCAACACATTATATTTATAAGGAATTTATTTTTATTAAAAAAGTCAGGACTTTATTCCATTCATCTGACTCTGGGGCCAGTGCTATTGGGGACCCTTTAGCCATGCTGAGTAGAAGGTGAATGAGCTTAAACAACTGCTTTTTCTTCATTCACTGCTCAGGCAAGGTGCATACATTCATTCCAAAAACATTGCCCCAGGCCTTAAATAGGTCTATCTTGACATCAGTAAAGTAAACAAATGTTTTATGTATTGAGCAAAGTTCCACTTTTCTCAAACGACTCTGCCTGTGCCAAATGTGCAAACAATTGCCAAAATCTTTATATTAGAGAAAAAGATTTAGATTTAAATTGAGTATATGTACCACCAAGTTTGTGATTGTGTCCTAATACCAAAGTATAACTTTCAAGGTTTTTGCTGGTTTGCTTTCCCAGACTTGCTTTGTGAATAATAGAGTTGAGCACAGGCCTGACCCAAGGGAAAAACATGAGATAAATAAAAATTTGTCATTGTCATTTTGAATCTTCCAAATACTTTACCTCCAGTCCCTCCCCATTCTGCCCCAGTTGCCTAGAATTCACCACTCCCCCATCCTTCCTCCTATCAAACCTAATAATTTAGAATGGTCCGATAAAAATTATTTTAAAAAGCAATCTGTAATAGACCAATCAGGAAATCTGCCCTAAAAGTACTAGTAATGCCTACATTTCATCACTGCCCATAAAGCACCAAGCATTTAATTCAATTCTTCAATATACAGATGAGGAAACTGAATCCCAAGGAAGACAGTAAATTGCTTGGTTACAAGGCCAGCAAAGGGCAAAGTCAGGCCTCAAACATGAGACTATGCAGACCCTTGCTCTGTTAACTGATCAAATGAAAAAGAAGTTCTAAATGTAGGAACTGCTTATTGTAAAAAGCCCTGAAATGTAGAAAAATGGTAATAACTGGGAACTCAGGGAATTTCCCAGAATCAAAATAATCTCACTGCTGAGTCAGTGTCCTACTCCTACTGCCTATAGACCTAATTGACAGTGTGTGTGCTGTTAGATCAAAAAATAGACACACAGTATCGTGGCACAGTTTATCTTTTCTAAAATGACTGTGTTTTAGGAATACAGGGTAAAAAAAACCAGAAGAGTCAAAAACAAAAAATTTAGAGATGTCACATACCTCCACAAATTCCTTGAAATTCTCTAAATAAATCCCACAAGACCTCATATACATATGGTCATGTGAAATTAGCATGGAGCTTTACATTTTAGTGTATTTCAATAAGGCTATCTGAGCAAACTGTCAATTGGTTTCTCTTGCCTACCCTCAAAGAACCCTTCTTCCCATGAACTTAATGTTTAAGCAGGACCTAAGAAAGAAAGAAAGAAAGAAGACCACAATAAAACTTTGAACTTTCAGAAGGAGAGAACAGACCTATAGTTACTAGAGCTGGGAAAAGGGGAGGGGGAAGGAGATTAGAGAGTAATTGGGTAAGGGACACAAAGAATAATTGTGATTTGTAAGGATGAACATGCTAATAATATTGAACTGATCATCACATACTATACACAAATACTGATAGTCAACTCTGTACCCTATAAATAGGTATAATCAATTATGTTTCAGTTAAAAAAATTAATTGTTTAAAAAATGCTTTCCATACCCCCTCTCATGTCTTCCACATCCTGCTGATTGCCACAGAGGCATAAGGTTCTATTTAGTGTGACTTGAAACTTGCTATTGAAGAATTTCAGAGAGAAAAAAAAACAATTTTTTTTTAAAGTCACTTAAGGCAGGAAAGAAATGACATTGCAGGGAGGGAAAGAAGGAAAAGGTGGTAGGGCAGTACACTTCCTGAAATGGTTTCAAGGAATTTGACATTTTGGGAAGCATGTCCCTAAAATTCAGTTGGCTGTGTTAGGTCACTCTGAGCATATATGATGTGGCAATTTTGGGCAAATTTGTGGCAAATTCAAAAGTCCTCTTCAAAAACAGTGGAAATTTTCTTGGGCAAATTTCGTTTTGATTATACTATGAAACTTTCATTTCTATTAGAGGACACTTGAAGTGATTCTAATATTTTGACTGCGGAAACCTCCATGGACAAGCACAGAGTATCTATGATGGCTGAATTTCATCCTCCTACAGTGTGAACCACAGAGTCCCTCTGTGATACTGGGGTTTTCACCAAGAGCCACTATGTCAGCTGATTCTTATGGTCAAAGAATATTGAGAAAAAGACCTCAAGAGGTAAATTACCATATTATGAGCTCATGTTACAGGGGAATTATTAAATCCGTGCACTAGGAAAACAACCACAGAGGGCACGTGCACTTTTTTGGTTTGCTATGGAGTAGGAAAGAAGAGGATACCAAATGCGTAAATTTTGACAGGAGGTCAGGTTAGAAGGAAAAGTCTGTAATTTGAAGAAAAATTTGGGAAAGTAACATCCAGATCGAGCTACAGTATGAGGCCCTAGAAAGGCAAGGATGACTTTAAGAATCTTGAATGCCTTTGCCTCAAACACAGTGGGGGTTGAAAACATATTTCCTGCAAAAAATACAAATAAGATAAGTCAACTATTTCAAAATTGTTTTCTTACAACTGGGTCTGCTCTGGCTCCTAGCATGATAGCAGCATTGCACCCAAGGAACAGATGATAGGGATAGGTGCACCAGGGAGCTCGGGTGAATTGTATGTTTGGCAAGTTTCTGAAACATACTTACTTATATGCTAAATGTACTAAAATAGCCTGAAACATACTAATTTAATTTTATTTTGTCATCCTCCATACACCCAAACACAAACATCCACATTGAAACTTGGAGTGTGTTCATAGATTTATCTCTATAGAACTAATTCTGTTTCAATTTAGTCTCATCCTCTACATAAAAGAATACCCTCCCCCACTTTAAATAAATAAATAACGGATTCTAAGCATAATGAAACCTTCCCGGGCTGGTGAGAGCTCCATTGCTCCATTGGTTCAGGAATCTATGACTGGTTTCTAAGCAAAATTCAGTTCATGCTTAAGGGAGGGGAAAAGTCACAAATAAAAACATGCCTGATCTAATCAATAGAGATCAAGATTTAAGGGGAAGTAGGGAAAAATTAGAGAAAGGATTGAAATTTTTTACAAACCCCTAGAAAGATATAACACTGTAGCATCTTAAAACTTGAACACAAGCTCTCTGATAGAATTTTCAGCTCTTTCTCATTATGACCTCAATTATTTTTTTTCCCCAGTACAAACTCATGTAAAAGAAAATTCTTATTTCAGAATCTCTCACTTGCCTTGCAATGGCCAAGACCATTCTGCTCTCCCAAAGAAAGTATAGGTCTTCTTTGCTGAAACTTCAGAGGTTTTATATTCATAGCCAAAGGCCAGAAAACTAGCAACGTCTCTGCAGTTCATCTTCCCATGGTAGACAGTTACCCTCAGTTTATCTCACCTTAAATTCTAGCTAAAAATTTAGTCCCAACATAAGAAATATGATGTCCTAAATTAAACTGTAACTTGCAATTTCTTCCATATAAAACTCCAGGAAGAGAAAGAAAAGGCTTAAAAATATTTTCAAACTAGCATAAATGAATCTGATAGGTTCTTCTACCTCAGGAGCAAATAAGCATATAACTACTATGTAAGATACATTAAAATATTAAATCTCTATAAATAAATTATATTTACTACAGGAACCATCCATATTTTCTGAATTCCGTAATGAAAACATCTGAAGCTGATGGCCACAGAACAGCCACATTGAATACCGAAGATTTAACTAAGGAATTTAATAGCTATACATTATCTGGCAAAATTCTACCTGCATCTCTCCTTTCAAGTTAAACCCATCAATTCTATTTTTTAAGTTTGAAAGACTGACAAGAAAGAAAGAGCAGCAAAGTCAGGAACGTGTGAGCATGAATTATGTGCCTATATCCCACACCAGTTCCTGCTTTCTGGAGTCGATTTCACAGGAATCTCCTGGGAGTGAAGGAAGTGAAGTAAATTAACAGCCTCTGGAAAATGAAGAGACCTGCTGCAGAGTCTGGGAAAAGATGGTCACCCCCACAACTGTATCCGAATAGTCCTGGGAGCTGCCTTGTAAATCCCTGTGCCGTGAAGCAATTCCTCTCATTCCTGAAACCCAGAGCAATGCAGAGTGGAAAATAAGCTTTCAATTTTTAACAGAGACTTTTATGACTATCATATTTTCAGAAAATAAACTCTGAGACAGACAGGGCTGGTAGACAGGCATGAGGTGGCATGGAGTGGATTGTGCTTGGCTTGCTACACATTGGGTACAATCACAGAGAGCTAAATGGGGGCAGGGGCAGTGAAGCTTCAAATCCCAGGGTCATTAGAAAGTCTCCAGTGGCAAGAAGCTTTTCCTTTTCTTTCTTTTGTTTTCTCCAGTAGTAAACCTACAAAAGGAGACAATACGATTTAGCCCTTCTATTTGAAAAGTAAAATTTTTAAGTGAGCTTAAAAGAGCTTAGTAACACATAGATATAATTATTGATGTATTGTCAAAACAACCACAGTAGAACGGAAGCTAAGATTTGCCTTTTAAGTTTTATACTAAACTCTAATCTCTTTGAGAACAAAAGTTGTTCAATTAGTCCATAACATCTAACTTCTTGGTTCTCATAATCACACAATAAGCATTTGTTACTATTGCTATTATTATTAAATAGTAATGTAATAATAATATTAACTATTAGTTAATGAACTTCTACTATTTGTTGGAAGCCATGCTACCACACAGATGGTTTATATACATGATAGTCTGTATAATGATTTTTTGAGAAAAGTATTATTAAGTCCAATTTTATAGATGAAAAAATTAAGACAGGGAAATCAAGAAAATTGCCCAACAATATGCAAATATAATTTGCAAAACCTGAATTTAAATTCAGTTCACTCAAACTTAAATGACTGAATGACGAATGATTTTTTTTTAGCTTTTTGCAGATAATATTCAATTGGCATATATGCATGGGATAGCTATCATGTACCTAACACATAAAAATTCATGACATGGCTTCTACCTCCCAAGAAATGTGCCATCGGTTAACACCAACACACACCTGAAGCACTTACAGAACGTAATTGAAAGGAAAGGGGGTATTTATTGTAGACTAGAATCCCCTAATTTCTTAGGAGACATAATATTTGAAATAGAACTTGAAAGAAAATGCCAATAGGCAGAGGGAAGATAAAACGAGAAGTACAGAAATACCTAAATCACAAAAATTAGATGTGGGAACAGTAAAAAGTTAGATCTGACCTGAGAAAGGATGCCATACAGTGTGCCACAATCAATAGTGTTAAGTAACAATAATAGAAATAATAGTAATTGTTTAGATAGGGTGGAGAAGATTGTGAGTACCTTTAAAGTCCTTTAAAGGATAATTTTGGCATTCTTAGGGTTTAAAAAAAAAAGACACGAAGAGTTAATGTCACTGTAAGGTGTTAAGTGTGATATGATAGGCAATGGCAAGTCAGAATAATTTGTTAAACTGGGGACTGAAATGATAAAAATAAGACTTAGGAACACTAAGCTGGCAGGAATGTGCAATATGGATTCATGCAAAGAAAGCATTCTCTATATGATATGGTTCACACGTGGGAAGGGTGTACTGAGTGCTATGAGATGGCAGAGAAAGAGCACTTAGCTCCACTCATGAGAAAATGTGAGTTCTGAGTGGAATCCTGACAGTAGGGAGAGCAAAAGGAAAAGGGGGGAGGAGGGAGGTGGAAACTGCAAGCAATTCCTTATTTTGAGGCAGGGAATGGTAACTGATATAAAATTCTAGAAATCAGCCACACCAAAGAAGGTCCTCTATGCCAAGTTAAAAAGCTTGAACATTATTCTTTCTTCCAGTTATGGGAGCCAGTGGAAGGTTTTAAAGAAGGTAAAGACATCGTCAGATTTTTACTTTTATATCACACTGGCTACAGAGGGTTTCTACATGCAGATGGGAAGTGGACACATGGAAAACAAGGAGATGAATTTAAATGTTATTGCAATAATCCAGGGACAGATGATAAGGGTCTTAACTGAGGCATTTGTAGTAAAGATGAAGAGATATATGTGAGGAATATTTAGCAGATAAAATGGTAGAGCTGAGTAACTGACTGAAATTTTGCTGATTGAATGACCAGGGAGAACCATGTTGCCATTAACTGACGTAAAGGCTACTTAAGAAAAAGGACCCAATCTTGGAGGAAAGATAATGAACTGAATTTTGAATACATTGAACTTGAAGTGGTTCTGGGCCATGCGCTGGATAGTTGGAAGTGGGATACACACCTGTGGATTTCACGTGACAGATCAGGGTTGGAGAGAGAGATTTGAGAATCATCAGCATTCAGGCGTTAAGCACATCCTGAGTGTGTGTAAGATTTTAGATGACCTACGAAGAGAATATCCAAAGAGAACCAGTGAAGAAAAACAAAGTGCTAAGGAAGAAAAGAGGAAAAGAAGCCCATGAATGAAGCTGAGCAGGAAAGGTCAGGGAGGTCAAGGGAGAACCTTCAGAGAGTAGCATTTCAGGAAAGCCAGAGTGGGCAATGGTGTCAAGTAAAGTTAAGGAAGAAAAGAGGAAAAGAAGCCCATGAATGAAGCTGAGCAGGAAAGGTCAGGGAGGTCGAGGGAGAACCTTCAGAGAGTAGCATTTCAGGAAAGCCAGAGTGGGCAATGGTGTCAAGTAAAGTAGAAAGGCCTGATAAGATGAGGTCAAAGGGGCCCATTGGAGCATCACACATTTGAATCCTCATCATACTAGACCAGCTTAAGTGGAATGGAGAGGCCAAAGTCAGAGTGCAGAGGGCTGAGGGAGGCCATGGGAGGCAGAGACAGAACTACACTGCTCCTTTAAAGCAGCTGGGCTAAGAATAAAGACAGGATGGGAGCTAGACACAGGCCCTGGGAGAGAGTTGAACTTGTGTCCAGGCCAAGGGGAAAGAGTGAACAGAAAGGAAATGGTGGAAGTTATAGAAAAGAGAGCATGGTTGACGGAGCAAGTTCCCCAAGGAGATGGAGAACAAACAAAATACAGGAGCAGAAATCCGGAAGGTGCTTCCACACAATTCAAAGAATTGGTGAAAGTAAAAAAATATACCACTAGGGTTTGTATCTCCAATGATTGAAATAGATGTAATACCACTTTCTGTGTCTCTTTTAAGTACCCTAAAATTACCTTTAGGTAAATTTCCCAGATGATCCTCCTAAGAGTCCCATCAGATTGACGGGTATATACTATTTCCCCAGTATTTCAGATAAAGACACAAATGCTCAGTGAGGTTAAAGGACTCTCTACAGGTTACAAAATTGCTAAATAGAGCAAGGACCAAAATCCAGGTGTCCCCCCCCCTGATGGTTGGACCAAGGCTTACTTTACTTGTTAATCTATATACACCACAAAGAGACTATGATGTTTATGCTGCAAGCAATGTTTCCACTGAGAATAAAATTCATTGTCATCTTAAAACTGAATTCACAATTCTGATTTAACACCCCAAAAAGAGAATAAAAAAAAAGAAAAACAAAACTGTGAGACTGTCTTTCCTCCTTCCAATATCTAAGCTTAAAAAAGAAGTGCATAAACATTTTTGAGTTGAACATTATACTGGAAAATTATAGGGATAAATTTCCATTAATTTATTAATATTGTTAACTTATTGCCTTCTCTGTAGGAGGCAAGATGGGGGTAAGGAAAATCTGGCTGTATTGGCATTTCCCTGATACACTGTTCCTTAGAGAATATATTCAGTAGAAGATGAAACTACCTTGGTTTCTTTTGAAGGGTATAAATGTGTCAATAAAATAAAAACACTAACGTTGCCAGTATGGTCACACATTCAAAGCAAAATCTTCCATAGGATAGACTGCCCCTGATGCAAATGCCAAGAGTAGATATAACCTTTTAAATATTGAATAAAACAGCTCGTCAGTCTTACATGAAATTTAGATAAAATATGCATGAAATTTACATGGAAAGAAATTTAAAGGAAAACTAAGTTGTCAGTATCTTTCTATTTTGATTCTGACTCAAAAACCTTTTCCTAGCTGTGGCATTTAGAGTTATACAAAAATTTCAAAGACCTTATATTTATCAGTAAATTGATAATGTCTCACAGTCATGTCATATCTTCAATGAACCTTCCAGTTCCATGGATATAAATCACAGTGAATATTAAATCAAAGAATACCATGCCCATGCTATTTAAGATAGATTTGTCGTATATAAACTTGTATAACTTGCCCAAATTTATCCAAAAACCAATAAATAATTAACAATTCTAGTCTTTTCCACCTATCATTACTACATGTCTTATAGGTAAATCTAAACTTTTCAATGTTGTGATCTCAGAGCAAAAAACATCAGATCAAAAAGTAGCTGACCTGTGTTCAAACGTTTTATGAATGCCATGTAAGACTTGGTGGTGATGCACAAATTATCCTTCAATCTGGAGTGAAATGATTAAAAACGATTTTATTCTGGCCAAAGATTAGCATGACTACAATCTCCTAAATCCTAGTTACTCAAAAAAAAAAGCTTCCTCTTTCTGTTTTTGCCTCACATCCTCCATTATATGCATGTCTAGAATGATCAACACAATGAATTTCAGGCCTGTGATGATAGTGCTGAAAGTACAAAAAACAGGAAGTAAAAAAAAAGATTGAAAATAAAAAGTATATATTCACCTTGAAATATATTTGAAGAACATGTGTCCTTTGCATAGTAGAATGATTCACTGAACCCACTCTGAGGGAGATTTGTGCCTTGAATTATGTTTCCAGAAAAGATGGTGAATTTTCAGTGGTTTATCTAGAAACTTTAGGCAGCCTTATAAGTAAAATGAAAAGAATAGCAAGTTGTCACCAAAGTCAGAATGTGTAGCCTTGGAACATAGAAGCCAATTGGTCCATATCATAATCAATAGTCATAGTTAAAGATTTCATATAGGGGTTCAGCAATGTGAATCAGATTCACCTGGTGAGCTTTGAAAATATACAGATTCACAGCCCCATCCAAATCTACTAAACCAAGATATTTGGAAAGGTGGGGAGCATAAAATCTGTATTACTAATATGATCTCCAGATGATTCTTTATGCAGCCAACTCAACACTGATCTGAAGGTTGTTTACCAACTATCCTTAGAATCATGGTCAAATTCTACACTGTTTTAGTCAATGTAAAGAATTCACTAAATCTATCAATCTACCAATCTACATATGTAGAGAGAGATATACTCTTCAAAACAAAAAAGTTATAGGTACTTCTAAATTTATCTGAAGAGAATTAGATTACGAAGCAAAGAAAATGCAGCCTAATACTTCATTGTCATCCAGTGTTCTTGGCTTCATAGTCTATTCAGGAATGAACAACAGCCAGGGTGAATCTGATCACTCACCTACATTCTGTCCATTGAAACCATAATATCTATTGTACTAAAAGTGGCCAACATATATGCTCATTGTGGCCAGGACTGTAGTTGCCTCCTAATAGTCATCCTTCGTTGCTGTTGTCACCCAACTAAAAGGCTACATTTCCCAGCCATCCGTGTAGCTTTGTATGACTACATTCAGGCCAAGTATAAGTAAATTTAAATGTTATGGTGACTGAAAAATCACCATAAAAAAGGGGGTGGTCACCACCTTTGTTCCCCATCCTCTATCCAGATGCCTGGAAAGTACCTGTAATGGCTGGGACTCCAGCATCCATCTAGGACCATAAAATCAAGAACCAAACCCTAGGGATCTGGGAGTAGAGAGCTAAAACAAGCATGACATTCTGATGACTCTGGGGGGCCAAGATACCAACATTTCATTGCCTACTTAAAAGCTGCTTTTACATGAGAAAATAAAAACTTACTGAACTATTGCATTCTGCTTCATAAAGTTCAACCTAAATTAAAGCACTGACTGTAAAATAAAAGTCTGCATGTCCTACATGATCCAAAGTATCTGTTTCAATAGCAATGAGTTTAAAACAATTTATGAATGAACAAGTATCTTAATCTATGTGTTCATGTTCTGTAGCTCCTTTAACCTGATGCCATCCAAGTTTCACTGAGTGTTAAGCATCTGCTTATTCATATTTGTATCTTAACAATGATATAAATGGCAGACATAACATAATAAAAATGCAGGAGACCATGATATAGAAAGGATCTCTTAGTAATCAGAAGTTGGCTTGGGCCCAGGATATCAATGTAGGATTGCAACAAGAGGGTTGCAAATTTATGGTCCATTAGTCAAATTTGGCACTCAGATATATTTTATTTGGCTTATGCAATGCTTTCTGAAAATGTTAATTTTGAATGCCTTAAAGTGGACATGCATCTTCATTTCTCTGCAGACCCCATCATCCCCTGTTGATGTACAAACACTTGCTTGCTTCAGTTGTTTATGTCACCTGCCTGGCCTCTGAAGTTCACAGTATCTGGAAACAAAATGGTACATTTCTGTACCTTCTCTTCTCTCTATTGCTCATCTGGTATTGAAAACAATGACTCACACCAAAGAGTATTTCCTATGTTAAGTATGCCTACTTCTAATAACAAAAATGTGTATAGCTCACTAGGTGTTGACCTTTATTTAGGAATATAAAATTTACTGTAAATATTCTAGTATTTTCTCATACAAAAATCAAACATGGAACCTTTCACATACACACACTAACTCTTGAAAAGTTGATTTTGTCATCTTAACTCTCAGATTTTTGTTACTCACTAGTTTCAGCTAAAGTTAGCCCAACTCGCAACTTCTTACAATTTCTATGAATTTAAAAAGCAAATCAGTTCTTAAAATTTAGTGAGATGTAGTACTGATTTTGGCCAAAAATGCCTAAAATTTTATTATTTACTTTTATCTTATCATTCGAGTGTATTTCTATTATGCAAGCACTGTACTTATGTTTCCCATTACTGGTAAACAATCATAGTCAAATACAAAAAATAAATACCTTGAAGTCATAAAAAGAAAAAACAAAAGCTTACAAATAAGCACTTACATGTGGTAACAGGTCTCTACATTACCAAGGGAATATATCTGTACACAAAGTAAATACCATATTATATGACTTAGTTATAGCTAAAATTTGAAAAATGTACTTGCTTTACATGTGTGTCCTAGATATTTCTTTAATATAAAACATTTACCTAAGGTTGCTCTTCCCTAGACTCAAAATCACATGGAGTCTCTAAATTCTGACACTTTTGTTAAGCTTGTGACATGCCTGAACAGGGAAAATAAAGTATTGCCAAGTATCCATAAAATATCAACTTAAACCAAAATATGCATGGTAAGATACGTAGCTCTGAATTTACCGGATTCTGGAATTCTTTTCTGTATTATCTTTAATTAGGGCCATAACTACTTTCTTTTGCTATTGAATTTTAATCACGTGTATTCTCTGAGGTTAGGTAATAAAATAGAGGAATTTATTTTCTATAATATGTGTGCAAGTAATTACACTTTCTCTGTAAAATCTGATGATTGGAATTCCAGCTTCTGTGCTGTTTAGTTATACTGGGAGGGAGTGAGGTTGGTTTGAAGTTGGGGACTTTTTTGTACCAAATATCACATTTTTAACATTTATGTAAATTACCATTAAGGAAAATTAAATCCCGCTCATTTTTAAAAGTTCCTACAAAGTAATTACAACTATTTGGGAAAGTCTTTTAACATATGGACTATTTCATATACCTTATGAAACATTCCTTCCATTTATTCAAATATTCAATTATTTCTATACCTTATAAAAGTAAGTTATTAATTTTAATATAAATTAACAAAGAAAGTTGTATTTAAAAGTCTCAAATTAAAGTTGGTTGTTTTGGTGGGGGAGGGGAGTAAACTCTTCTTTGATAATCAGATTTTCTATTTCCATTTTAATTTTTCTGTATTTTTCTCCCCTTTCCTAACTTCTATTTCTTATTTTATTATCTTCCCCACCCTTCCAAACAGCACATGCTTTTACACCATTACAAAGAAACTGAAGAATTTTTACCTTCTATAAATTGCCCCTTTTTTTGGAACATAAAAAGTTCCAAGATTTTAGAAAGTGCCCCCTCTATGGGACTCCTGACAGATTGTTGGGTATTCATCTCTAGATTCTTATTTTCACTCTTTATAAGTGTTTAGAATTTATGGCCTCTACATTAATTTTATGAACATCTTTCGAGCAAAAATATACAGAAGCAGAAAGTAAAAAAATATGTATGCATATGTATATGTGTGTGTGTGTATATATACGAAAGATGGTAACAGAAAAGGTTAATGAATGTGCTGTTTTAAAAGCTTGAGTTCGATGTTAAATACTTACAAAACTCTATAATGGCCTATTGTAAAAGAGTACATGTCTGTATTTGAAATTGCAACCCTCAAGAGTAAGGATTAATCATTGTACGCAATATAAATATTTTCTTATATTTTATAGCAGCCATGAATTGTTGCTTAACCATACCATATAACCCAACTGTAACATACGAAATTGCATAGGAAAAAATTCAGAAACCCAGCAAGATTTGCCTTTAAAAAAAACAAAAAACAAAACAAACAAACAAAAAAAAAAAAAACCCTCGTGTTTAAGGGACAATGCCCATACAAATACTGCATGCCAGATAAGTCATATATAAGGCATGCTGATTTCCTGCCATCCGCCATCCAGCCAGGAACCACCACTGTCCTGATAATCAAGTCAGTAGGGTGGGAAAATACCACTGTTTAAGAAATCTGGCTTCTATCAGCCTCTGACATGAAGAAGTAAACGAGACTGACTCTCGGTAAGCAAAAGTGATTTAAGATCACAAATGAAAATGGTGAAGAAGTACAAGTCTGTAAAGAGGAGAGAATGAGGAGCCAAAGACGAAGAAAAATCAGAGCTATCAGAGTTGCCGCAGAGGTTTTTCTAAACAAAGAATTTTATGAAGCAGCTGAAGTTCAGTACAAAAAAGACTCCACCCTACCCAGCTTCTGCAGTGACTTTTCCTTGCTCTGAAATCTCCAACCCACAGAACAGAACTCTTCTAACTAAAAGTGCCTCGGGCTCCGTTTTAAGCATTCTTCTTTTCTTTCAAACTTCCCACTCTCACACTCAGACAAAAGGACTTATCGTAGGCTTTCCCAGAAATATCTAGATGTGGACTCTTTCCCAGGGCAGACATAGAAGCTCCGGATTTACAAACATCCCGATCGTCTTCCCAGCCGTTTCCCAGGTGCAAATCTGTCAGCCCCCTTCTCAAACTTCAAACCAGAACCTCCTCTTCACGCTTTTCCTGAAGCTTAACATTCCACCTAGTTCCCAAACCGTGCAACAAATACCACAAGCAAAGCAAACGGCAAACTCACCATCCTCGCCTTCTTCCTGGGCTTTTATTGAGACAAATTGCCCTAATAGAACAGTAAGAATGAGGAGAGGTCTCGCTTCCACCCAGTTTGCCATCGTGTCTAAATATTAGACATGGGGGTCCTCCTGGGAGTGAAAAGTAGATTCTAAGGTTATTGCAGCACCATGAAGGCAGCTGTGGGCTCTTCTCCTTTCAGCACCAGTCCCAGGGCAGCCTCTGCAAACCCCCTTTTTCAGCACCAGCTCCAGCACAGTCTGCGAAAACTTTTTTCAAGCGATGCAGCTTTAAATAGGAAGAATGCTGCCTCCACTTCTTTTCCTGCCCCTTTTCAGCTTGTTCAGGCTCATAACCACCCAGTGTCTGCCAAGCAACGGTCTGATTGATGGTAAACAACCAAATCAGAACACGCGTCTCTGTGCCTGAACTTTCCCTCCTTCATTTATGTTTTAAGCATAGACGGGGCTTAATAGAGAAACAAATTTTTATTTTTCTTTCTTCTTATTTTTTTAAGAAAGCCTATGAGAAGGAAAGAGTTCTGTTCTCCCCTTCCTAACCCTTCCGGCAGACACACACCCCTTAACTTTTCCCCTATAAGCTGAAAAAGACATTAGGGAGGAAATATAGCCTTTTAGCCTAGTTTTTGACAATTAGATCATTCAGCACTCTCTTCTCCTTAAACCTTTAAAGAATCACATTTTAACCCTTTCTTTTGACTAAGTAGGAAGTATTCTTGCCCCCTTCTCAGACATAATTTCCTTTCCCATACTCTGAAAGGGGATTATTAGAAGGGTGCCCAGGTAAAGTCCAGGTGAGAAAACTACTATTTCAGACAAATGAATTTATGACACATCATACTTTGAATTAAGAAAATAGGTCCTCTCCTAATCTCTCTATATCTCTTAAGGTTTCTCTTGTCCTAAGAGAGTTTCATTATGTAGAAGAATAGTCACCTAAGCTAGTGGAGAGGAATGGGAGGAACACTACATTTGGATGCAGAAAGGCTTGATTCAAACAACATCTCTGCCACTCACCAATTTGGTAAACATGCACATAGTCCTTTATCTCTGTGTATTCCAATTTTCTCATTTGGGAAAAGGGCTTTGTCTGGACCAGTGTACAGGGTTTAGTGACATTAAAATGAGTAATATATAAGTTCCAGATTGCAAAGAGCTACAATAAACAAGATTTTCAGGGAATATGGTAGTCCCAGTCTCACGTGCCTTTTAAAAGCAATATCCGTGAACTTTTGTGCCACATTCACGCTTGCCAAAATCTTAATGACCTCAGAGTTCCATATAATCCATTTGATATCTTGAGTCCTCTTAGAATCAGAATATATGTTCTATACAATACAGGTGAGTCAACTGTTTATAGATACTCAGCAATGATCACCTACCCTTCACTGTGCTAAGCACTGGAACAAGAGAATGACACAGAATAAATAAAAGGGGTGCCCATCACTTTCAAGGAACATACATAGATGCTAAGAAAATAAATTTACATGAAACAAGGAAATGTAAGCCGGAGCATATAAATATGTGTGGGATTCATTAAGATCAGTAGAAATTCAGAAAAAATGAGAGATTGTAAAATGATGTTAGTTAAGTATGGCATTATTACTACTTAATAGAAGAAATCTAAGAATCTTTGAATTTTATCTTTGGAGCTAGAATCTCTGGAGAAGTATTCCAGAGGAGGTCAGTTTTCCAAGTAGTTTCCAACTTTCTAACCCTGTACCCCTAAAAATAACTTTTCATTTAGACATGTCTCATTTTAATGACTTCTGTCATCCACACTGTTCCCAGGGGTGCCCTGCTCCCACTTAATGAATAGGCTGAATAAGGACCAGAAATTACCCTTCTGCTAATTTTTTTCTAGAATATCTGAGAAGGGCCAGGACTTGAAAATCACTTTGCTAAATTCAAAGAAAACAGGAAAACAAACACAGGAAAAAACATTAACTGTTTTGCAACTTGGGCTTTTCTCTATGTTTGGCTTTAAGGACCTACACTACGATTTGGAAAAGACTAAAATGTACATAGGTGTTGACCAGCTATGTCTGTTTAATCAATGTGGTTGAACTGAGGATAGAGGATAGTACCATTTCTTAGTTCGTGAAGAACTGATTCTAGCCCTCAGTGCTGTAGCAGAGACCTCAGAATCTGTCCTAATTCCTACGAGCCCATCCCAACAATATACATATTACAATATAATATGTGCCTCGTGGGTGTATTTTTACTAATGCTCACAGCAAACCTGAAAGGTATTTATTATTTTTCTCAAATTATATATAATGAATTATGGTTCAAATAAGTTTACTTGCTCAAGTTTGCTCAGCTAATAAGAGATAAATTTAGAATTCTATTTCAGTGATATATGACTCCAAAGGCAATGTTCTCACTGCTTCCTAGCTCTTCTTATATCTACCTGACACTCATACTCCAGTCTCAGGACAAAAGGTGTCCCAGCGACCTCTCAGGCTTGATCCCTTCTCACCCCATCCTTTCCATCTCCTTCAGGACATTCCTCTGACAGTGTCCTCCTCCTTCTCCTCTACCTGCCTCATTTCTTCCTCTACTAGTGCCTTTCCCGCAGCAGCCTGTAAACCTGCTCCTCACCTACGGCCTATTTTTTTTTAAGAAAAAATTTTTTAAAAAGGAAGGGCAGGTGTCCCTTAACCCCACGCCTCCCGTGTTCCCTTTCATCCTTCCACTCCTTCACTCCCAGTCATGCTTCGCCCTCTGCAGCAGGAGCTCACCACCAGCACTCTACTATCGCATTGCCAGAGACACCAGCAACCTCTTTGTAATAAACCCAAAGATTTTTCTTCTTTCCTCCCATTGTGGTTGATATTCTGACTGCTCCCTTCTTACTGAAAACTCTTTCCCCCATGGCTTCTCTGGTCCCACATACTTTTCTTACGCCCCTTGCTTTTCTGGTCAAACTCTGTTTGCTAATTCCTCTCACAAAGTCATTTGTGCTCTCTAGTGTTGTACTATCAGCTTTTTCCCTTCTTACCCATTGTCTTGGGCTATATTAACTATTAGAACTTTTGACTTTATTTCCATCAACATGCTAATGAATCCCAGTGGAGACTTTCCTCCTGAGCTGCAGACCTGTATTTCTGTGCCTACATTAAACATCTCCCTCTGGACAGATCCATAAAATTCAATAGTCCAAAGAGAAAACATTACCTCCCATTGTTCTTTATGCCAATTAGCACTACCACCATCATCCTAGTCCCAAAGATCAGAAACTTGGGAGCAGACTCTGTCCCTCAAATTATATCCAGTTGGTCATCCAGCACTGTTGACTTTGTTAAGCATTCCTTTACTCCACTACTCCCCTTGCTTAAAAAACTGACTCCCAAGTACTCACAAGATATAATAACATGATATTGTACATTATAGTAACATGACATTTAACATGATAGTAATAATAAGTGCCTCTTCTTGGTTCCCATCTCCTTCTGCTTTCCTCTTGTTATCTCATCCACAGCCACATACATTTTTCCCAGGCACGTAAAGCATTTTCACACTGCAGGACTTTCAGGCTCTGACCTCTGCCTGAAATAACCACCTCTCTGGTCTAATTCATTCCTTCATTAAACAAATATTTATTGAGAGCCTATTATTTGCCAGATTCTAGTCAAGGCACTAAGGATATAGGTGTGAACAACACAGAGAAGGTCCCTGATTCCCCAGAGATGACAACCGTGAGCAGAAAAACAACAATAAATGAGTAAGCAAATATACAAACAAGGTAATTTCAGACAATAATATGTCACAAATAAAATAATCAGGCTATTGTTTGAGAGTTTAAGAGTTAGTGGCAGGAGGAACATTACAGATAAGACCATTAGGAAAGACCCATTTAAGGAGATAACAGTGAAGCTAAGACCTAAAATTTGAAAAGAATTTATTATTGAGGACTGGAAAAAAAAAAAAAAAGGCATTCCAAGCAAAGGGAACAGCAAGTGTGAATGGCCTAGAATGGTGTGCTAGTATCCTAATGGTGTTTGCTGCCTTAAAATTTACTACTGACTTCTTGGCTTAATAACATACAAATGTATTATCTTCTTTAAACAACACAAATGTATTTCTTGTATTCTGTAGGTTAGAAGTCTGACATGGGTCTCATTTGGCTAAAATTGAATTGTCAGCAGGGCTGCATTCTTTTTTAAAGGCTGTGGGGAAAAGTACGTCGCCCTGTTTTTCAAGCTTCTAGAGTTCACTGAATTCCTTGTCTCATGGTCTCTTCCTTTATCTTGAAAGCCAGAACATAGCATCTTCTGAGACAACTTTTGCTGTCACATCACTTTCTCTGAAAACGTTCTCTGCTTTTAAGGACTCAAGTCCTTAAAGAGACTTGAGGACTTAAAGGTCATAAGGACTTAGGAGTCCTTTAACGGTTACATTGGGCCCAACTGGATAATCCAGGATAATTTTCCCCATCTCAAGATCCTTAATAACATCTGCAAAGTCCTTTTTGACATGTAAAGTAACATATTCACAGGTTCCAGGTATTAGGACATGGACATCTTTGGGGGCCATTATTCCTCCTACCAAAGATAGGAATAAGCTTTGAGATGCAAGAGTAGAAAGAAAGCCATTATGGCTAGCATGGTATGATACAAGGTTGGACACGAGGTTTATCATTAAAGCCTTGCAGGGCATGGGAAAGAGTTCAGCTTTTCTTTCTAAATGCAACGAGAAACTAACAAAGGGTTGTTAAACAGGGGAATGACATGCTCTAATTTACTGATTTTAAGAAAATCTGAATGGCTTGTGAGGAATGTATTTTAACAAGGCAAAGATGGAAGTGGAGACACCAGATAGGTAACATTTTTAGTCCAAATAAGAGATGATGGTGGCTTGAACTAGGGAAGTGCAGTGGAAGTAGAAAGAAGCAGAGGGATTCAAGATATATTTTGGAAATAAAATTTCTGATGGATCATGAACGGCTAGAAAAAGGGAGAAATTGAGGAGAACATCTTTGCCATCTAGGTAGATGACACAGCCAGCAAACTCAAGCATTGCCTTCCTGGACTAACTGGCCTACTCCTTCATAGAACTGACCACCATGTTCTGTGTAGACCTCTCTAACATCACACTTTATTTATGTATCTGTTTCTCCTACCACGTTCAAAACTCCCTAATATTAAGGACATTGTTTGGTTATTTACATTTGCCCAGTAGTTATTTGTCAAATGCACATTGTTTGGTGAGGAATCAATAGAACTTGATGACTGAGTGGCATGACAGAAGCGGCAGTGAGCATAATAAAGGTGACTCCAAGTTGTCAACCCTAGAGGACTAGGAAAATGATGGTCCTAGTGAAAGCCATATCTTAGTAAGGAAAAGAAACTGGTGATAGAGCAGAAGGAGAGCACACTACTGACCAGCTGTATCTCTGCATACCTATGCTTTGAAATAGCAAACCATAATTTTTTAACAGAAAGAGTCTGCATGTATAAATATACAGCAAACCTTTGACCAACATGGGTTTGAAAAACACACAGGTCCACTTATATGTGGATGTTTTTCAATAAATATACTGGAATACTTGCATTGGAAAGCCTTAACTACTTGACTCCTGCATAAGTAAGGACTTCATAAATATATGTGACCTCTATCTGTCTATTTTTACTGAAATCTTTACACATTTAGGCATAATTAGAAATATTTTATTTTTTGTATTAGGAATTTTTAACTTCATCTTAACATTCTTACAATATGAATTTTCATTTTAATATAAATATTTCTATTTTAGCTTAGTCATATTTTCAGAAAAGTTTGCAATTTTACATTTTAAAATATTGTTTTATCACTTAAGGCAATCAATAGCCACATTTAGAAGTTATGGAGAGTCCTATGAGCCAAGATCACAAATAATATGATAAATAACATCATTTGTGTAGCACCCTACTCTTTACTACTACTCGAGCGCATACATACTCTTTGAGACTCACAATAACCCAGTGAAATAATATGGCTAGATGATCATTCCCATTTTATTAGTGAGATTCACAGAGATAGCATGACTTGTCAGAAGTCACATGATACAAAGAATGGTCTCAAACAGAGGTTTCCAAGTCCTAGCACTCTTTCCACATACCTTGATAATTAAACTATAATTCAAATTTTACTAACTAGAAAGGTAGCATCAAAAATGTCTGCAGATGTATAGTGGTTATGATAACAAACGTTGAAGCCAGAGTGACAGAATCCAAATGCTGGCCCCGCTGCTTACCAGCTGGATGGCCATGAAAAAATTACATTTTCTCTATGGCTCATTTTCCTCATCTGCAAAATAGGGATAGTAAGATAACCTACCTAATTAGTAATTGCTACCAGTATTAAAGGAGCAGAAATTTGTAAACCTCTTAGAAAAATTTCTGGCAAAGAGATAATAAGGACTGGTTAAATAAAAATAAGTAACTGTGTTAATGCTTCTTTTAGAAAACATGTAACTTGTCATTAGGTGAAAATTTGACTATTACATTTACTTAAAAATAAAAAACCAGGGTAACTAGAAGGAAGTTTAATCACTTACCACACTATTCTCCACTCATTCCCTCATTCTGGTTTTTCTGTTTTGTTTCATTTAATATTATGTTTATTGAGTCATGATTTACATAGAGCAAAATTCATCTTTTTAGGTGTTCAGTTCTTTGAGTTCTGATAAATGTATACAGTCATGTGATTACCATCACAATCTATTTTCTTTACCCCCAAAAGTTCCTCCATTTGGAGTCAATCTCCTCCTCCCATCCCCACACCTAGCACATTGATCTGATTTTCATCCCTATTGTTTTGCCTTTCCATGATGTTATACAAGTGGAATTACACTATACGTAGCTTTTTATGTTACATTTCAAGATTCATCCACTCTGTTTCATGTATGATCAATTCACTTTTTTAAAAATCTTTCACGCTTACATTTTAAAAATGTATTCCTTCATTCTTAAACATTAATCCATTATTTATTGTTTTAAGCCTAATAAGTTGCAAAACATGGATGATTGTTTGTGTTGGAATAGACAATTCTCTGTAGCTAAAATGAGAGTTCGTGAGTCAGGACTTCCCCTGAGGGAAACGTTTTAGATGGCAGGACTAGGTGCAGGCTACAAAAGGGAAATTGTCCAGAAGTTAAATAACACCAAAGGCCATTTATACCAAATGACTGTGCTATGCTCCATGGACTGCTTTTTTTTAAAAAAAATTAAAGGTCTAAGAGTCTCAAGTTGTTTCTCAACAAAATGAGGAGTCATTCAGCCCGTCAGGCTCAGAGTTCTTGCATTGTTCAATCGGCAATTATGTGGCAGCCAGAGGTCTTGGAAATGTGTCTTTTCTCATTATGGAGAGTGCAGTAGAGATCAAGGAAATCAATATGATATATTTTATATTATTTCATAAGTCCATCAGTATTTTGTTTAATATTTTAAACTTTCCTGTGTATTAGGGAAAATTACCTTTTTCAACCCCTTTAGTAACTGCTGTTCTGTTTTGCAGAGCTATGAAATTCTCCATCTTTGAGAGAAGATGCAAGAAGTTTTTGTAAATTGGCCCTTGAGAAAGGATAACATTTTATATAAACCTAACATTTTAAGTGCCATTTCTGTTGTATTTTTGTTTTACATTTCATATTTGTGTCCAGTGTTTGGTAAAATATTTACAGGAGTCATCAATATGTCAAATGCATTCAATGCTAAATTTTTGGAAAATATTTTCTTATACAATCTGTTGGTAATGAAAACATTCATCATACCTATCTGCCTCCCAGTGTAGATGTATCAAATGGGAAATGGCCAGCAGTGATTGTCTTGACTAACGCTGAACAGCAGAGACTTGTGTTCACAATCCCTATCATCACAATTCTTTATAGTGTGCAGTAGTTTAATAAACATTAAGAATCTAAAATGACATTGTTGATTTAGAAATATGTAATACATTTGAATTATAATTTCAATTTACATATCTTCAAGTAATCAATGAATTCAGCTTGGTATAAATATATAAATATGCATTAAGATAAGTTCTGATCACTGTAATTGAAGTCTTAATTATATATTAAAATACTGTCAAAATGTAGCCAAGTCTTTCAACATTCTAAACACCAGAAGGATCCAGTGGCTCATTGGTTATAATGTTTAAAGATCAGGAGCAGTCTGTATATTTAGCCCTAATTATTATTTAATTAAAACATTCACATATCCATACATAAAAACACACACTTACAAAAAGAGCTGGGACTATACTATTTTAATTTTTTTTTTTAAATATGTGAATGAGATCATCTCATGAGATTTGGAAGAACACATGGATCTCATTTTGTTATTTTACAGAGACGTACTTTTGTTTTCTCTGGAATAATTGCAATTGTAAGATATTATTGCATGAATGAAATTTTATAAGGGTGCCTTGTCTTCCCTTTTAGCATCATCTCAACTTCCATGATTTTGGAATGAAAGGCATCTTGAAAATTGTTCCTGGAACATCTGAAATCACTTTTCCATAAATATAATACACAACTAAAACAATCAAGGGATTCTTTGAATGTTTGGCAATTTCTCTCCTGTTAATCTACTAAATTTAAATTTATACACATTTATTTGTAAGAAGAGATCTTTTACTAATGCCTTCTGGTCAAACTCTAAGGCCCATCAGTTTGCTCCAGAAGCTACAATGTACTTAATTTCCTGGATTTACTCTGGATTCTGCTCAATTTTTATAAATCTGTTAAAAACTTTTTAAAATACTTTAGTTATTTGAGACATGAAAATAATCAGTAGCAGAAAGATTTAAGAAGTTACTCTGCTCCTAAGACAGTGGCATCAGTTACCACACCCAGGTTTCAAATGTGACTTGCTCATCCTAACGTGCCCATCCTACTAAAGGAAGAGGAAGATTCCAGTTTCAAAAGTTATATGCAATTCAATGCAGTGCCCATCTGTTAAGAGATTACTTTGAGGATGCAAATGTGTACAGGACAAGTCCTGGCTCACCAAGGATTTACCTGGTTTGGTGGTAATACACACAAATACTGATATCCATAATATACATTATACAGGGATGAGGACTATTATAGAAATACACAGAAAAATGGAAGAAGAGAGTAAGGTAAAAGGACTTGGAATCACAAGGAATCTGGAAAGAGTTTGTGGATGTGATGGAATTTAAGAAGAACTTTAGAAGATGGATAGCATGCCAACAAAGATTGGCTGAAGGATGGTTAGGGAAGCCACAAAGGAAAAGCATCAGATGGCTTGAAGAAATTACTAGTAGCCTAGCAAGGTTAAATGATAGGCCACTCAACACTACAAAATGGGGGAATAAAAACCGAATACTTTAAAATTCTAAAGAAGAAGCATGACATATGTACAGTAAAGGGAGATGGGAAGAATGCCAGGAAATATTTAAAAATCCAAGTACAATAAAATCCCAGGCTTAAAAATACCTTCATCTTTCAATGGTCTAGCCAGCATTTCAAGATAATTTAAATATTAATTATTATATTTCAGAGCACTAATTTTTAGTGATTTCACTAAGCTAACAGTTACTGAACTGGATTCTCCAGAATGTTCTGTCATCCGGAAGGAACAGAAGGAGATCAATAATATTCCCACACCTTAACTCTTGTAGCAAAAAAAAAAAAACTGCATTTCTACTACTCTGCATGGTTTTATTTCTTGTAGAACCACACCCATATCTTTGCTTCCAAAAGAAGACATAGCTCAAGAAAAAATGTGGATGAATCAGTAACCATACATAGATTTGAATTCTGCTTTCACATAGCAACCACATCCCATCTTCCAAGCTCACTCTAAAGTAGTCATCTGTTTCAGCAGCCTGAGTCAACACAGCAGAGAGAAGTGGAAAACACATATGTAGGTTACTCTCTTATCCAAGTCTGTGAGTGTTACTAGCCCTTTAAAATATTTAGAAAGATAAAACACAGTTCTAAATTCCAAATCTTGAAGAAAGGAAAATGAATACCTTAGTATAATCAAAGCAATTTTAGGTTTTAAAAAAGTATGAAACAAAAACTCATCTTGTATCATTAAGAACTTGAAATGTGATATCTCTAAAAGGACTATTCTACAGAGTAGACTATTTCTATGGGAAACATGAGCTGCAGCCCTAAGACAGCCTCTCGCTAACCACGTTACATGAGGAAAACTCCATAGGTCCTCAGAGCCCAATTCCTTATTTGCAAAATGGGATGGTGAAAGGCTTTTAATGTCTCCCTTTATATTGTTATGGAAACTATTCATAAATAAGTTTTATAAATTCTAAAAATTAATAAAATATAAGCTGTCATTCTTATTTTATTTGTTTTACTTTTATATAAAGAATGATTCAATACAAACACAGTAGACCATTTGAGAAGAATCCTATTCAATTATTTGCTTAAGAATGAACAGTATGATTGGGAGAGTGTGCTGCTGGAAACACCAAGGTTAAGAGTTCAGATCCCCGAACTGGCAAGCCCCCAAAACAAACTAACAAAAAGGTGAAAAAGAATGAACAGTATGGGGTCTCGAAGTTATTTTTGGCAATTAAAAGTGTATTTTCAATGGGTAAAAGGATAAGGCCAATGCTATGGTTTGAACATCTGTCCATTCCCGAACTCATATTGAAATTTAATTGCCATTGAAACATTATTAAAAGGTGGGACTTTTGGGCCAAGCCCGTGGCGCACTCGGGAGAGTGCGGCGCTGGGAGCGCAGCAACATTCGCACAGTGGGTTCGGATCCTATATAGGGATGGCCGGTGCGCTCACTGGCTGAGTGCAGTGCGGATGACACCACACCAAGGGTTGCGATCCCCTTACCGGTTACGAAAAAGACAAAAAAAAAAAAGGTGGGACTTTTAAGAGGTGAACTGGTCTTGATGGCTCTCTGCCCTTATGCATAGATTAATCCTGTTATCATGGAGTGGGTTCTGATTGCAGGAGTGGGTTTCTTATAAAAGCATGTTTGGTCCCCTTTTGTTTTCTCTGCCCCTCTCTTTGTCTTCCTTCCCCCTCCTCCCCTGCCCTTCTGCTTCTGCCATGGGATGGCACAGAACACAAAAAGAGGACTCTCACCTGATGCCAGCCCCTGGATCTTGGACTTCCCAGCCTCCAAAATCACAAGGTAATAAATCTCTTTTCATTATAAATTACCTAGTCCCAGGTATTCTGTTATAGCAGCACAAAATGGACTAAGACAACTAGTGATCAATACAAGTTTTCTTCGTTTGATAGGGTTTCTTCAAACAGCCTAAACGCAGAAAGAACCGTATGAGTTAAAAAGAAAGCAAGAGTTTGCAGGGAAGGGTAGAAAAGAACAATGAGGGATACAGTCTGATATTCCTGCTGGAAAAATCAGACTTTCCATTCACTTAAAAGTGATATACAGAATCAAAATATTATTCCTTTGCCATTTATGACCATGAGAGATTCAAATATAATTACTACAAAAGATCTTTGTTGATTAAATAGAGAAAATACAAAAATGACATTTTTTTGTATCCCAAGTCTTTGTTTTGATATCACAAAGAACTTTCACAACACCACCCTATCAAACTGTCTCAACTGCAAGGTGAGATACAAACCTCATTTTATAGATAACATTTAGTTCAGAGCAATTAAGTGACATGAAAGAATTACACAGCTAGGGAGTAAATCCCTAAGGACTCAAACCCAGATCTGATTTCTTGTTCTTCCTCTAGTCCAGAGAAGGAGGGTATATGTACACTGGGTGCTCTCAAAACTTTTTTGGGGTGGTGGGGTAAGTCTGTGAGGTTTTTCCTTTTTTAAATATGTATCTGTATGAGCCCAGATTTTTCCATGTACTTAAACCACAACAATATATAGCAACAGATTGAAATCAAATGCAAACATCAGAATCTGCTGTCTTCTATTAAGCAGACATTAAAGACAAACTCAAAATGTACGGCAATGCCACTCTTCTCATTAATTATTTTTATTTTGGTGAATACAGTTATTTTCATAGAATGAATTATTTATGTTAATATGTAGTGGGCATATTATTGTTATTTTAAATGAATTAATAACTTTTAAAAAAATATCAGTTTTACTTTTTTAAATAGTAAATATAAGTAGATATAATCCACAAAAAGTTATTTGGGGTCCTCAGTAACTATAAGTATGCAAGGGGCTCCTGAGACAAACCAAAAGTTTGACAAACACTGCTGGACACCATGGTCTAAGCACGCCTATTTCTCATCTACGTTTTTAATATAGTATTTAATTTTCAAGTTTACAAAAGTAGTACATCCTTTTCCTCCTATTCCCAGAAAAAGGAAAATGCAGAAAATATAAAGAAAATAATTTCACTAACAAACCCACCACCCTGATATAATCATTAACACTTATTTATTTCTCTCTGAAGATTGTTTTCACTTGAGAATACATTTTATCTCTGAAGATTGTTTTCACTTGAGAATACATTTAACATGTAGTCCCTTGCTTAATGTACTGATGTTTTTCCCAATTAACACGATGAGATCAATATTTAATGCACGTTGCTACAAATTCTATGAACAGGTCTTTAAATGGCTGTGTACTATTCTATAATATGTCCAATCTATAAACTATTTAGCCATTTTTCTACTGTTAATTCTTAAGCTGTTCCCCAGTTTTGAGTATTTTAAATAATGGAAGGTAGAAAGAGTTTCTAGAGAGATTTTCTAAGTTTCTGGGTGGTACACGAAGGCACCTGGCAGCACCTGTATACTTTGTTGTAGTTAAGGAAGGATATGTTAAAGCTGTTAAATTGACTTTAAAAGGATGTTTACCTAGGTTTATTTATTTATTTTACAAATGGTGTTTAAGCTGAGATCCAGATGGCAAAAAAGTATGCAACAATGAGAAATTCCAGGGGAAAAACACTCCAGAAAAAGTTCATACAAATGCATTAAGGCAGAATCTGCTTAAACATTAAAGGAACAGAGAAAATGAGTATGGTCAGGTGCTTCAAATTAATGTTTTCCTCTTATGTGGGAACTTTTACCTCCAGACTATGATTATTTGATTGCGAGGATAAAGACTTTATGAATATGAAACCATATGAATTTCAAATTTAACCAGATGGGATATGGAGAGCAAAAGATGAAACATGTGGCAAAAAGTGCTAGTTATTGAAGAAGTCTAGTCTTGGTACCAGTGGTAAATGAACAGAAGGGTAGAAGTTTTGCTACAGATGGGAGGGACAAGAAAAAGTTTTATATGTTGGTTAGTTGACAAATGGGAGACATATAATGACCAGAGTCATTAATCAGACACCTTCATTAGTGATACATCTGAGAAGTCAATTTAATCATCCAGAAATTTCTTTCATGATAGTAAAATGGAAAACAAATTTAAAGTTTGAAAATCAGCCCTTTACCTGTCCTTATAGAACATACATAAGTTGCCATTTTGAGGGATATAGTTAAGTAATAACAAGTAATTATTAGAAATGATGGTCAACATTAGGCCACCCATTTCTTAACCTGGCAGCTAAGCTAAAAATGTTTTCAGCAATGGTCACTTTTTTAGATCCCAAGTTGGGAAGCAAGAAAAAGTTGCTGATTTTTATTTACAGAATAACTCTACTCAAATTTATAATTTTTTCATCAACTGCTTTATTTTTATATTTACTTATTCAACCGTGTTAATATTTTCCTTGCCTAAAATCCTATAACACTTATTAACCTGAATTGTTAATTCCCCACATATTATATGCTGATGTGTACTATTATTTATCTTTTCACATGATTATGTTTTATCTCCTCAGTAGACTATGTCTCCTTAAGAGAAAGAAACAAGACTAATTCTTTTTGTAACTTTTTATGAGCTGAATTTCAATAAATATTAACTACTGGTCAGGCATATAATATAAAAGCAACACTGGGCACTTCATGAATTCTTTTCTTGTTTAGCAAAAATTTGTATAATCTACACATAAGTGGTCATTGAAAATTTAAACATAAAACACTTGATAATTGCTAACAAGGAAGATAGACCATGAAATAATGCCACAACTACAGAATAAGATTTATTAAGGTAGAATTTAGTCAAGGGTTTTCTTTCCTGTTTAAAACCTAGAACAGCCCAGAATGTATGTTTGTTTAAATCTCAGCCACTCACCAATTTGTACAGTTGCAAATCCAAAAATAAAATAAAATAAAATGGTCAGAATCCTAGAAATCAAGTTGATAAAGACTGTACAACTCAAAGTTCTAATTTTGTGCAAGTACAGCTGAACAGAGTTTTCTACAGATATAGTATTTGTCCTGATATAATAAATTGCCAAAAGAAGCAATATAGACATACTTGGTTCCCTCCTTTTGCCCCATCAGATTCATCCTCCACCCTTCTTTGCACATCTCTGTGCCCTAAAAGGCTGATGATTAAAGGTTGCATCAACAGAAACCCTTGTCCTCTGGCCTCTTGTTGGGTTTGGTCAACAGAAAGCACAGGAGACTGAAAGGCAGGAAGAGAATGAGGTCAGGGTATTTAATTCCCTGGTTTTCTCCTGCCAGGCTGTGGTTAGACAGTGGCTTCATTCCGGTGGAGAAGCTTTTTCCTTCAGCTATATCTCCCCAGTTTCCAATAACTGCTCTTCACTTCTTCAAGCCCAAGGGTGATAAAGGCAAGCCCTGGATGCTCTGTCATTTGTTGTTAGTATTACTTTGATGGCATAAATAATAAATTTGATGGTATAATTATAAATAAGCTAACTAGGCCAAATATAGAAGTTGAAGGAGAGGTAGAAAAATGAAATATACTAATTTTCATGTCTTTCGTTGCTCAAAATGATTAAATACTACCTCAAGATAAATATAGAAGTAGATGGCATTTAACTTCTGACTAGGAAGTGGAAAGCTGGCAAGTGAATTACTCCCACCTTAATAATAATTAAAAGCCAGATAATCTTCAAAATTATAATGTTTCTTTAACCCAGCAGAGCTGAGGTTACAGGATAGCTAAGCAGACTAGACTCTAACAATACAGAAAGAAAAATGGTTGCAATAAAAATGGAAGGAGGAGAGAGAACAGAACAGAAGAAACATTTGAAGAGATAATGGCTGAGAGTTTCCCCAAAATAATGAAATTCATAAAAGGCATTGATTCAAGAAGCTCAGAGTGTCAAACAGTATAAATACCAAAGACAAAACAACTATAGTGATTATACTTAAATTCTCAAAATGCTAAAAAGAAAATATTTAAGACAGCCAGAACAAAAAGATTTGCTATTTAACGAGGGACAAAGAAAGGCACCAGTTTTCTCATCAGAAATGTTGCAAAACAGAAAACGAATGGAATACCATCTATGAAGTGCTTAAAGAAAAATCAATGTCAACCAAGAATTCTTTACCCAGCAAAAATACCTTTCGAAATGAAGAAGAAATACTTTCTTTTTCAGACAAACAATAACTGAGATAATTTATTAATAGAAGCCCTGCACAAGAAATGTTAAGGAAACTTCTTCAGGCAAAAGAAATAGGACAGAAACCTGGATCTATACATAGAAATTAAGATCTCTAGGAATGGTAAAAAAATAAATAAATAAAAATAAAATAAAAAGTAAATATGCAGAAGAATGAAACTAGACCTGCACCTCTAGACATATCAAAATCATCTCAAAATGGATTAAAGACTTCAGTATCAGACCTGAAACTATAAAACTACTAAAGGAAAACATAGGGGAAATACTTTAGAAAAAATAAATAAATGGGATTATATCAAACTGAAAACCTTCTGCACAACTAAGGAAATAATCAACAGAGTAAAAAGACAACCTATAGAAAGGGAGAAAATATTTGCAAACTCTATATCCAACAAGGGATTAACAGGCATAATGTACAAGGAACTCAAACAACTACATAATAAAAAAACAAATAACCCAATTTAAAAATGGGCAAAGTAGGCTAACAGACATTTTACAAAGGAAGACATACAAATGTCCAACAAGTACATGAAAAAATGCTCAACACCACTAATCTCTGAGAAATGCAAATTAAAACCACAGTGACATATCATCTCACCCCAGTTACACTGGCTATATCAAAAAGACTGAGAATAACAAATGCTGACAAGGATGCAGAGAAAGGGGAACTCTTCCACACTGTTGGTAGGACTGTAAATTAGCACAGCCATCACGGAAAACAGTATGGAGGTTTCTCAAACAACTACAGATAGATCTACCATATGATACAGCAATCCCACTTCTGGGTGTATACCCAAAGGAATGGAAACCAACATGTTAAAGGATACATGCATTCCCACGTTCATCATAGCTCTATTTACAATAGCCTAAATGTCCATCTACAGACAACTGGAGAAGGAAAATGTAGTATGTATATATGATGGAATATTACTCAGCCATAAAAAAAGGAATGAAATTCTGCCATTTGCAGCAAGATGGATGAAATTTTCAGAGAAAATTATGTTAAGTGAAATAAGCCAGGCACAGAGGGAAAAATACCACATGTCCTCACTCGTAAGTGCGAGCTAAGAGAGAAAGAAGAAAGGAAAAGAAGACCACAGTGGTGCACTGGGCTTGGAAAGGGAAACAACAGACCTAGGATTGTGGGGTTGTGGTGGGGAGTGGAGGGAAAGGGAAATTGGGGAGAAGTTGGGTGAGGGACATGGAAGATAACTGCAATTTGAGGTTGTGGACATACTTATAGTATTGATCTGATTGCCATATCTTGGGCATAGGTGCTGATGTCAGCTCTGTGCCCCATGAATATGTATAATCAATAAATTTTTTTAAAAAAAAGAATAAATGAATGAATAAATGAAAAAATAAAATAAATTAAAACAAAGACTTTATTTTATTATTTTTACTCTGAAATATAATTGAATGTCTAAAGCAACGATACTAGCAATTTTAGCATATTAAAATATAAACTATGTGATAAAAGCAGTACAAAAGATGTGAAAGAGGAACTGGACAAATACTGTTGTAAGATTTAATACTACATATGATGGTTGATCTTGATTAAAAATGAGTATTATAAACCCTAGAGCAACCACTACATATTAAAAGGAGGTATTAACAGTAAGTCCATAATGGATATAAATAAAATCATACAAAATACTCAGCTAATCCAAAAATAGGCAGATAAGACTTAGCTAAAGAAAAATTTAGTGAATTGTAAGATAGAACTTAAGAAATATCCAGAATGCAACACAGAAAAACACTAAGATGAGAAATATAAAAGGGACATTAAGAGCTATAGAGATTAGAGTAAGAAGTTCTAGCATACGTCTAATTAGAGTCCCAGAAGGGGAACATCAAGAGAATAGGAAAGAGTCAATATTCAAAAAGATAATGGCAAATAACTTTTCAAAGTTGAAAATTACCCTTATCCTCAAAATTAGAAAAATGCAAAAAACCTAAGCAGGATAAATAAAAATAAACCCACCCATAAGCATAGTGTATTGAAACTGCAGCACACCAAACACAAAATATTATAAAATCAGCATGAGGAAAATTGCTGTGAAAGGAACAACAAATAAGCCAAGAGCTAATCCCTCAAAAACAACAATAGAAATTAGAGGAAAGTGAAATTTTCAAGACATATATTTTAGGAAGGAAACAAAAGTCATCTCAGAAAAAATATGAGACACAAAAGGAAAACAGAAGCAAGGAAAAATGTTATGTATAAGGGTAAATCAAAATAATCATTGACCTTGTAAAACAATTTTTTAAAAATCCAATGTTAATCCATTGCATTTTTTAAAAATTGTTTTACAAGGTCAAATAATAAAATAAAATAAAGCTAAAATTATATATAATGCAAGTAATACATACACACACATATAATAAATGTATAGTACTATATAAATATATATTCACATACATAGGGTTTGGGGAATAAAGCATTTTAAAATCCTCTTTTAGTTAGTAAAATTTTAAAGTTATTAATTTTAGACTGTTAATATGTGTGTTAAAATACCTAGGATAATAATTAAAAGAACAAAAACTATATGTAGAAAATACTACCTAGTGGTAGGAGGGGGAAGTAGAATGTAAACAAAAAACAAAATGCACTAAACCCCTCTGTATTAGTTTTTGTTTGTTTGTTTGTTTGTTTCTCTGTTTCTTATAACAGAATACCTGAAACTGGATAATTTATGAAGAAATGAAATTTATTTTTTTACAGTTTTGAAACTGGGAAGTCCAAGGACCAGGGACCACATTTGCTGTGGGCCTTCTTGGTGGTGCTCTGTACAGAATCCCATAGCAACACAGTGTGTGCCAGAGCAAGAATAGTCAGAGTGTTTTCATGTGCTCTCCTTGTAAAGCCACCAGTCTACACCCATGATAACCCATTAAACCATTAACCCATTACTCCATGATGGATGAAGCCGTTCATGAGAGCATAGTTTTCACAATCCAATTACCTCTTTAAAAGCCCTGCCTTTCGACACTGCCACAATGGGAATCAAGGTCTCAACATGAGGTTTGGAGGGGACAAATATTAAACCCATAGCACCCTCCTTGAAAAGGCAAGAAAGTAGAAAACAGAAAATAGAAAAAACAATAAATCGAAAGAATGAAATGCAATGTTAAAAATTAACAGTAAATGTAAATATACTAAATTATGCAGTTAAAAGGCACAGATTGTCAGACTATGTCCTGAGAAAAGGTAAGATTTGAAATGAATGGAAGAGGTGAGGAGAACAAGTGTGGAGGATGGAATAACCCTGACTTACTCAAGAGGCAATTAAGTAAACTGGATAGACCAGGCAGAAGTTCATGTTCAGAGGCAGTAGAAATTTTCATTTCTCCTGGTTTGGAATTCATCTAGTTGAAAACTGAGAGCTACTGAGCAAATGAAAAAAATGATAAGGGCAGTATATAAGCATGTAGGGTGAATTGACAGAGATAGACTAGAATGTGTGATTCTATAGCTCACTTAGAGGAAGATGATTCATTCATTGTAGGCATAATAAATTTGAGAATCATCTTTAAAATCATTATCTTTGTTGGGAGATTCAACCAGACACAGGAATGAAGATGAAGGAATGGGAAAGTGGGAGCAGAAACATAAAGCCCATTTATTAACCTTTTCTAGATACCATTTTTGATTATTTTTATTTCATGATTTGTTACACTTAAATTTACTGTTCTTACAGTGAAATTATTTATTACTCAAAAGAGTTTTGCTTAACAGCTCAATTTTTTTTATCAGTGACAGTATTATAACTGATACATTTCAAACCCCTCCTCTGCTAAATATTATTTTCAATAATAGTACAGAAATGCATTAAAATGCTAAGAATAAAATTCAAGTTCAGTAACTTCCCACTGGTACAGATAAAATGTAAATCTGTAATGGAGTTCTTTAATGTATACTTCAGAAACAAGAGAAAGGACGAATACTTCAAACATACACTCAGGTCAAGGAAATATAATGAGGATATATAATAACCATAATATAATTGTCCTTCCTTATTTCTTTGCACCCTCCCAAATCTAAAAGTGGCATTGCTTTCAAGTTCTAACCAAAAAAAACATAGAATGACTTAAGTACAATGTAGTCAAGAACCAAATGCCAGAACTCTAACTCATAATCAACACACCCATCCCACAAATACAGGAGAAACTCTGGTGGAGTGGTAGAATTACAGGGAGCAGACCAGAATTTGCTTTGGCAGATGTGGAGTCTGTGCAAATAGGAACACAGCTGTTACGTAGAACATTTTACTGTCTCTAAAACTGCTGAATTAGATAAACAAATATCCAAAGTTGCAATGTGTCAGCAAGTTTAGAGAACAGAGTGCCATTTTAATATTTTTAAATTTGTTATAGAATAAGTGATCTGTATTAAGCATTTCTGTCACCTTGTCAGTTGCAATGTGATACTTCCTGTTTTATTATCAAGACTTGACAGAGCCACTTCTTACATGGCAACAGTTCTTTTCTCACTTCAGGTATTTCATTATTTCCACAAGTATATCACAAAATACAGAGGAGCTGGTGACCCTTTAGCCTAAAAAGGACCTAATTAAACGTAATAATTAATTAGTTACATATGTGTGGGAATTTCAATAAAAGTGAAATATCTCACATTGAAGTTCAGAAAAGCAATGGTATAAAATTATTGAGAATAAAATTGGAGAACTTAGTCCATGACTTTCCTTGTCTAAAAATGAGTTCTTTAATTCTCCAGTTTAGTAAATTATGCTATTTTATGAAGGAGTTTAGATCTCTTTAACATTTCAAAAGTGAAAATGTAAAAGAAGCACCATTTTATTCACCAAGCAGGGTTTTGCCTAAAGATGTTGCTAAATGAATCATGACTAAATACTCACTTAGTCCCTTATTTCTCCCAGTCCGAGAAATTTTTAGCACTTCTTTCTGGGCTAATTAATCACAGCCTACTGCAACCCACATTGTTTCTAAATTATGAGTTCATGTATATCTAACTTCCCTACAAGTACTTTCAAACTTGTGAATCCGTTTCATCTTTAAACTTTAATTTTAGCACACTAGGATATCTCTCTAACTCATTTTTTCTTTAGATTTCTGTCCCAGTACTATTAAAAAAAATTTTTTTTAAACCTCTTAATCAAAGACTACAAACATTTCATCCAGTGAGCTAACTCCCGATTGACTTGTAGTGACTGCCTGGAGCATTGAAATGCGAAGAGCTCAAAGACAAGTCTCTGTCTTGTTGTGCTGGATTAATTATGTCTGCTGTGGGCTTAAAATGGTATAGTTAGAAGTGGTAGAATACTTGCTATTTATTTGTGACCCCCAAGTCTTGGGATCTGTTAGTAGATCTTAAAGTTTTACCTTATGGAACTTTAAACTAGTTAAAATTACCACACATCTTTAGCATTCCCTTTCTCTGTAGTTTTACATAGCTTGAAACAGGGAAAGAGAATCCTAACACTGTTATCCTAACAACAATGCACTCCATCCTTGCTTCACTTAAGGATTTTACTGACAGTCACCTCTACCTCCCACCTTCACACTGAGGCGTCTACAAAGAAGCAAAGAAACATATTCCTTCTCAGAGGAATATGGAGACCCATGCCTTAAAAACACAGCTTATTCTGTTCCCTATTTTGTTAGCCAAAAGAAAAGAAAGCTATAAATAAGCTAAAATGTCTGAATTAAGTAAAAAAAAAAAAATTATTTTGTGTTAACTGTATACCAGTCATTGTGCTCAGTGCTTTACAAGGATTATCTCATTTAGTAGAGCCATTGAGTCTTAGGGATGTTAAGTAATGTGTTCAGAGTTCCACTGCTGGTGAGATAAAGGGATATAAACCCAGGAAATCTAACTCCAAATCCTATGTTCTTAATTACAATGGCAGGTTACTTCTCTAAATGGGACAGTAGGCTACTTCTAGTTCCTAGTAAAATAATTGAAGTGGATATTAATGTTCACAAACTGCAGTTGGCGCTTGGTCTTGGGTTAAGATTCTCATGCCCATGTCCTACTTGTTACCTAACCACGTCTCCATGAGCCACTCTTCCCTCGTGTGTAAAATGGATTTATGCTCCCTAAATGGAGAAATTATTATGAGGATCAGTAAAATAATTGCCTATAAGACTCCTGGCCAATAGTAGATGTCAGTAATTATTGGTTATCTACATTCATATGTTAATTTCTTATAATTCCTATAACTAATCAGATCTTTAAGGTTTTGCTTTTTAAAAAAAAAAAAGTCCCATAATTAGCTAGAAAAGCAAAAGAAATGAACATTTTTTGTGAATTAGAAGTTTGTGTAACATAGAAGTATCAGGATATCACATTTATTTTTTAAAAATTGGTTAATGTTTTAAGTAATTATAGAGCCAATTTCTCACTATTCCACCAAAATCCTTATTTCCTAAAATAAACTGTAAAGTAGAAGAGAAATTCCCCCCCTCCCAATTCAACAAACTACTGTTAGCATCTCTTAGGTCTACAGTAAACTTCTCAATGACTATTAGGTGTATGTAGGTCATATCACAGCCTATAAGTGGAGGAGTTGAGTATGGAGTGGGGAGGGGGAAACAGGAGTAGTGTGGATATAATGGGCCCCTGATACTGCCGACCAGGAATGGGAAACTATAGAGAAAGAGCTAGTTTAAGTGAGTTTAGGTTCATTGGTGGACTCCATAAGAAAATCAAGTGGTTAGAATTATGTCAAAGCCAGGAGAGTGACTATAACCCCATAAACAAATATCAAGAGCAAAAACAATCAACATTAAACCAATCAAATACTGAAAGGAGCTTCAGGGGGGTAAATTCAACAAAGGAGTACAAGTACAGAGATCTAGGAGGGAGGGAGGTTTCGGTGATGGGACACAATAACTAACTACATTGTATATTGACAAAATAAAAAATATATATATAAATAAAAAATAAAAAAAAAACAAGTACAGAGATCTAGGAGGGAGGGAGGTTTCGGTGATGGGACACAATAACTAACTACATTGTATATTGACAAAATAAAAAATATATATATAAATAAAAAATAAAAAAAAAACAAGTACAGAGATCTAGACCAAATTCTGCTGTCCTTACCCATCACGACACTATCAGAAACCTAAGGGTACTACACCCAGCTTGGGCATAGGGCACATATACTTTCATGGTGAATGTACATGCCCTCTAGGCCAGCTGCAGGCAGAGGTGGAAATAGTTGCTGCCTGTATATGTGATTTGAAAGGAAATATCTTTTCCAAAATATGTACTGTGGTGAATTAAAGTCCTTCAAGCTAAGGGGCGGTTCTGTTAAAACCATGAAAGGCTACAGACAAGCCTGAATGATCACTGAGAGGAAGGAAACTCCTCCCTTCCTTATTGTCACTTACAACTTACCTGAAAAAGTATTTTCCCAGCCTATTCACATTGATAGCAATTTTGAGGAAGTTGCTTGAGTTCAATAAAATGTGGGAGAGCCAGAGAAAGTATGAAGAGCCACAGCAGGGCTGTGAAAGGTGACACTGCAGGACTCTGATAACAATGTCGCACACTTGAAAAGTTTGTATAGAATTGGGCCCAAGGCTCTCTGATGATTTTTCAACTGTTTTGTGAGCAGCTATTAAATAAGAACATATAGATATTCTTAAACTTGGAAGGCTAAATTAAAATCTCTTGATTTGTCTTATAATATTGCAGATGATTTTTACAAAACATTAAAATTTATACTCTCAAAAATAGTAAATGTGATTTTGTAAATATGACCTTGGATTTTATGCAAATTAAAGACAAAATTGCTATGTTTGCTTTTACAAGATTGGAGAATATATTTTGAAAGAAACTAGCAACATTCTTGATCAAAGAAATGCTTAGTTTTCTGCTTGTATCTGTTAAATTGGAATTAAATTAGGGTATATGTATGACTTTTCAATCTTAAACAAGAGGAATATGAATTAGAGTTTTTACTATAGTATGGTATTCTCAAAAATTGTCCATATTTCCTTACTGACTCCTTTAACCTCTTTTTTAACTTTTAGTATACAAAATATTTTTGCATCATTGAAACACATCTTCAAAATTAGACCAAAAATAATTCAGAAAAAAAAAATGAACATTTCAGCTTCTATTCTGTTAAATCTAAGTCATGAAGAGCTTGCTCTGTTATTTTACAGTCTTGGTTAATCTCCTTTAATAACCTTCATCAATCATACAGCTCCTTTATCGAGTATCCACTAAGTGCCAGTTTCTGGTCAAAGTGCTAACATTACAAAGATGGATAAGCTGTCCGCGGGAAGTGCACATGCTAGCTGGTTTGAAAACTGGTAAATAAATATGATACAATGAAATAAGTGTTATAGGTCACTCCTTTCAGCCAAATTTCTTGAACATGCTCGCTACATTTAGCTGTCACCATTTTCACACCCTTGTTCTTCATTCTACTCCATCTGATAGGGCCACCACTCCACTGAAAAGGATCCCTCTGTGATCACTAATGAGGTCACACAATCCACCGCAGAAGGCTGTATGCTTATCTTACTAAAACACAGCAGCATTCAACACTGTCGCTACCCCATCTTTTCGAAATTTTTTTCTCACTATTTCTGTTCCTCTCTAACCACTCCTCCCTTTCCATATGCAGTCATCCTCTTTGACTCATCCTTTAATTGTTGAAGTTACTAAAAATTTAGCCATAGTCCTCTTCTCTTTTTTTACTCTCCTTTCTCCCCAGGACCTTCATTAGAATGTGTGTGCTAGAAATTCCAAATGTGTTTCTCCAGTTAGCCATTACTTTTGAGCTACGAACTCATTTATGTAACAGTCCTCTTAATCCCCCTCTTAGATGTCTCAAAGGAATATCAAACCCAACTTCTCTAAAACCAAATTCATTCCTGTTCTCCTCCTACTCACCCTCCTTTGCCTAGTTACTACCTAGTTAGCTCCAATCCCAGTTCAAAGTCATTCCTCATAGAACTCTGCATAGCAGAGACCAAGGATCTTTTGTTCATCACTCTATGTACAGTGCTTTGCACAATGTCTATTTCATAATAAGGGATCAACACACACTTGGTTTGAACAAATAAACTAATAATCTATGGAAATGCAGAGGAGCAGGTCATTAATTTTGCCTGGAACTCTGAGTTTAATGGAAGAGTTAGTTCTTAAAGGACAGACAGGATTTTGTCCAAATATAAAGGGAGGCCAAAGAGGCAACAGAAACAAAACAATGGAGGTATTAAATGTTTCAGGAAAATGAATCAAGAACTGCAGAGTAAAGGGCATGGTGTAGCTGGCCCTGGAAGTCAGAAAGCAGATGGGGCAGTGATAAGGGAGGAAAAAAGAATTGGGGAGACAACTGAAAAAGTAGATTTTGACCAGAGTTTAAAGAACCTGAACTTCATCCCACAGGCAATGAGAAGTCACTTACTGTTTCCAAGGTGAGGACGAAATCATCTGTGTTTTAGAAAGAATACTATATTTATTACTGAGCTGTTGGGTTATTTCCAATCCTTCCTTTTATTCTCTGTTCTGGGATGCTGCAAATCACCTTTTGATCAGCTGGTTCCTTGTTAGACTTCACCAAAAGAGGAAACGGGGGGCCGGCCCGGTGGCGCACTGGATAAGTGCGCCGCTTGGGAAGCGCGGCGGTGCTCCCGCCCGAGGGTTCGGATCCCACATACAGACCGGTTCCCGCTCACTGGCTGAGCGAGGCGCGGGGTCAACGCCGAGGGTTGCAATCCCGTTGCCGGTCCCCGGTCCGGTACAGGGGCAACACTGAGGGTTGCGATCCGTTGCTGGACACGGAAAAAGACAAAAGACAAAAAAAAAAAAAAAAAAGAGGAAACTGGAAGAATGGTAGAAGGGAAAAGGGACTCCCTCCTTTCAGTTCGTTTCATGTTTTTGTCAACATCATTAAACCATGGCACTCGAGCTTCTTTTGGCTCTCCCCAGCCAGCCTCATCTGGCCCTCCTGGAGGTACCAGTGGCATCCAGGCAGTGCCTCTTCCTCCAAGACTGAGTCCCACTTCATGGGGCCTTTATTTTAACATGTTTTCTGGAAACCACAGCCTCCTGCCTCTGTTATCTCAGCTCTACAGGTGGTAGAAGCTTCTGCAGTTATTCTTCTGGTAATTCTTTTGTTTTTTTCAGTCCTCTAACAACTGATTATCAATACATTTTTGATTTTCAATACTGAAATACCTACTGGGCTTCAGTTGTTCTGACTGGACCCTGACTGACATAAGCATTTTGCTGTGAGTTAGAGAATGGATTGGTAAGAACCAGAATTACAAGATCGGTTAAAAGGCTGCTTCTACTTCAAAAAATCTTTTTGCTAGAAACTGACCTCATTACAAATAAGGTACATATTAAAATACAATGGAAGAGGAAGTTAAGTTGCCAATTTAGTGACTACAGATTTATTGAAAACATGGGGACTAAGACTTCACTAAAACAAAATGCTTCCCCGATTTCAGAATTTTGTAATATAAAAATTGAAACAAAATGTTACCCTAAAGTTGTTTATACATAAAATTCACATAGAATAGTGCCTCCTACAGAGAGTAAGTGCTCAGTATTTGCTGAATAAACACAAGATATGTGGCAGTTTAAAATGTAAAATAACTAAGGTAACAATTTTTATCATCTGAAGGGACTGAACTGTGCTGATAATCTAGAGAAAAAATTTAGTGGTAATATTAATGCAATATAATTTTATAAATGTTTGCCCAACATCAGTAGAGCACCAGACTGGATTTACACAACACATGACTAATTATTCTCATTTTCTTCTAATATTCATTTATTCTCTTGGTCCTTTCCACTAGCTCTACCACCATGATCCCCACTCCCCTCCCCCCCAAAAAAAACATACATGCCGGGCCAGCCCGGTGGCGCACTGGATCGTGCGCCGCTTGGGAAGCGCAGCGGCGCTCCAACCCGAGGGTTCGGATCCCATATACAGACCGGTTCCCACTCACTGGCTGAGCGAGGCGCGGGAGCAACGCCGAGGTTTGCAATCCCGTTGCCGGTCCCCAGTCCGGTACGGGGGCAACACTGAGGGTTGCGATCCGTTGCCGGACACGGAAAAAAGACAAAAAAAAAATAAAATAAAATAAAATAATAGCCAACATTTATGTACCACTTACAATAAACAGGTTATTCTAAGTCCATAATCCCTATGATATGACATGATATGAAATATACTTATTTCCATTTTATAGACAAGGAAAATGAGGCCCAGAAAGGTTTTAAGTAATGGGTCCCAGATACTATCACACAGATAGCAGAGGGAGACAGAATTTAAACCCTAAGCTTCTGATTCCAAAGCTCTTCCTTTTCACAACTAAAATGGGCTGGAATTCTTGAGTTATTTCTGAGAAAGCAGCAATAGTGTTTGGACGCTAATTCAACAAAAAAGGATTATGGAGAAAGAGAAGTCAAAATAACTTTAGAGACTCTCAGTTTTGATGACTGGGTGGATGATGAAGCTTTTAACTACAGTGGAAAACAAACAAACAAACAAGATCAGGTTTGGGTGGTAGAAATAACGAACTCAGCTCTGAATATTTAAAGATGCTTGTAGGACATCTAAGCAGTGATGGCAGTTGAAGGTTGAATTGGAATCAAGTCCTTTAAAAAGGTTGACATTGGAGATAAAGATTTCAGAGCCCTCAGAATAAAGAGGCTAGAATGAAGCCATGAAAGCAGAGGAAAATGCCAGCTCTGAAAGGGAGGCTAGGGAAGGAGAGTGAGCAGAGTTTTCAAGCTGTGAAATATAAATCTTTCTGGCTCTTTTTCCTACATAAAGCACAGCAAACAACCTTCAGAAGTATATAGTAAGCAGTAGAGTGAGAGATGAGGGGTGAAAGGAAACATATGTGGCACGATGACATGACACACCAGACAAGTATGAAACTATTCAAGACCTTTTATACATTTCCCCTCCCCTCCCTCATTTAGGAAGGAAACAAAAAGGAGAGGGAAAAGGGAGATAAAGAGAGTTTAGAACAAAATGCTTTAGTTGCTAACTGGAGTGCAGGATTCCCGAGATTGATTATACTCCTCGGAAGGCTTTGGCCACAGAGGCTGGGATGACATCAGCAAACCAACCCCTAACCAAGGAGAATGAGTCACATTCTTGTCTGTTTTCACTTGATTAAAATATTTTACATTTGTTGAACTTAAAAAGAAAAGACAGAGGAAGCCATTGAAAGTAGAAAATTGAAAATCCAAATATGGTCAATTTCTGACTCACCAGAATTGCAGCATCATAGGAACTAATAACTTTGATTTAAAGAGACACTCAAAAGAAAAAACTTCTATTCAAGAAATAATTCCTCAAATCAAATAAAAGTGCTGCAGGGCTTTCTTAAACTTTTAATTTAATACCAAACACAGAAAACCCTAAAAAATGGTGATCTACAACATTTTTCAAAGTGTAAAGTAAAAGGTGCTGTCAGCAATAGAGAAAATGGGTGGTATTTGGACATAATTTGTTCTTTATAATTTATTTTGTTCATATTTTGTTCATAAACTGCTGGGCTTGATTGTTGAAATGTATCTAACAGGCAGGAAAAACAGAGTTAAGGGGTGGGGACAGAAGTTTTGCTTCTTTTTAGGGATCAATGCCAAGTAATGTGCAAACAGTCCATTTCCTAGCAAACGTCTGCTAACTGTCCATGATTTTTTTTTTTAAACTGTAGCTGCTAAAACTAACTTTCAGATCTATTAGCAAGGAGAGAATTATAATTAGGCAGACTTCACTTGGAAAAGAAATCCATTGCTGCCGACTTTAGGGAGCTATTTATTCTGATTATGTGAATTATTGTGAGGCTCAAACTATATAAATAAAAGAAGTCTGTAAATTGTGAGGTCCTGCATAAACCTTAGTTATTATTTGTTTAACAGACTGGAACACATAGAGATACAAATGGGAGTTATACTTCTTGGTATCATTTCAAACAAAGAAAACGTGCGACTTTCCAAGATTTCATTGTTCTTTATCCTGTAGTGACATTAACTAAATATTGTTCATCAGTAAACTTGCCAAACTCTTCAACAAACAGGAGGGTCTCTCTAAATATAACCAAAAATCATATAGAAAAATATATATATATATTTTTGTCCTTTTTGAGACCAGCCGCACCACGCTCAGCAAGTGAGCGCTGTGAGCGTACCGGCCATCCCTATATAGGATCCGAACCTGTGGCGGGAGCGCTGCTGCACTCCCAGCGCCGCACTTCCTGAGTGCGCCACGGGCTCGGCCTGAAAAATATTTTTAAGAAATTTATTTATTCAAAGTTTAAAATTATCTATGTCAATATAAATAGATTACAAATACCACACTGTTAAAAATTATCATTATTATTATAAGTTGAGTAGACAAAAGCTAAAGTTTATATTTTAAGAATAGTTCTTACTTATCATAAAGAACAAAGCAAAGACTCCAATAGAAACATGGGGAAAACTAAGAACGGATCATGTATAAAAGAAAAAAAAGGTCAAAAGTAAATAAATAGAGAAGAAAATAATTATCGCGCTTACTAAAAATCAAGTAATGAAAATTTTAACACAATGAGGAACCATTTCTCACATTTCAGATTAACCAAGGTTAAAAATGAAAATACCCAAGGGGATCCTGAGAAGATGACAGAGATAGTGATAGTATAGTTTTGGGATCTTCCATAACGTAAAAAACAGACAGAACAACAAGAGGGTAAAACTGAAAGCCTGTGGGACAACATTTACAGCAAAACTAGATAACAATACATAACTGTGTGGATACAAACCACCAATAGCCTCAGACCTGCATGATTTGGGAAGCTATGCAGTAGAAAGTGAGGGAAGTAAATGCATTTGGTGGACTTGAGAAATGACAAGACAACCCCAAAATAGCTGCCAGCAAGTATTCATTGGAAAACCTGGTAGCCCGATTTGAGATCTATGGCTTAGAGGAGGAAGTGGCACAGTGAGGGTGATCCACCCAGGTGAAAGGATTATTTTGTCAGTGAGATCATTTAGAATTTCCACTGCAGGCTGATAATATAAAGTAGATCAACTTCCAGTAGTTCATCTTTTATTTTAATTCTCTATAGACAATATGTCCCTTCTTGTCTGTACCTGGGACAATTTGCTTTCATGCTATTACGCTCACCAGAGCTAGGAGGGATTTTGTCAATTACAATAGCAAACTAATGCAAAAGGCCCATGAAATGAGCTGAGGCAGTCTGTCCGCTATGAATTCTTAAAACTGATCTGCCAGGGCTCTCTTCCAGTGCAGGGCCTCACACTAAGGTGACACTGCTGGGAGTAGAATGAAAATTAAAAGCTACAGAAACATTAGAAAGAAAAGCTCTGGATAAAAGAGGTTGGGGGAGGAGAAAAGAACAGAATCAGGAACTCTCAGAAAGTGAGCTGCCATATTTTTTAATATTACATGGAAGATTTTTAAAAAGGGGTGAGGGGAGTTCTATAAAGTTAGAAAAATTATCTGAACCAAGCCTCTTCTAAATTTTCATGAAAACCAATTATCTAAAACATGACCAAGAGAAAAGTATTAAGATTAAATCCTGCATGAAGTTATTATAAGAAAAGGAGAATACAGAGGAGAATAAAAAAGGATCAAAAATATAATGTACTATTTCCAAAAAAGCTAAAATATGTTAAAATGCTATGCCATGAGAAACAGTTGCCAGCCCAGTAGCAATGAGCATCCCCAACACCCAGATTGTAGTATTGATCTACCACTTCCTATTAAAAGAAACCAGGGATTTTTGAAGAACTGTGTGATTTCAAGGTTGTGGGAGGAAATGTAGAAGATAAGAATGGAACATGTTGACACACCAATAGTGGATAAGCTGCCAAAGACCATTAAAGTAATGTCAAAAGCCTTCCACACCACAGGCCAAAGATTTGAGCTTCAATAGAAATAAGAATTTCAGTGGTTCAAGACACAAACATTTTTAAATTTATGATTTTATAATGATATTAAACCAAATTGGTCATCTTGAAAACTGTATAAATAAAAGGAAAGAATCAGGCATTCCTTCTACCTTTCCCATATAAACTGTACCTCTTAATGACTGAGTAGTAAATAAGGAAAAACATATTTCTTTAAAAGTATTCCAGTTAATAAATAAAAACAAAAATATATAAAAATTAAAAATTCAATCATTTGACAATTGAGAAAGAATCAATGGGTCTAGATATTGAATATCATCAGTACGTCTGATGTCATAAAAAAAGAGACAGCTGGACATTATGTGCCACCTGAAGAGAGTACATAACCTCACCTACGATCTAGCCACAAAATTCAATTTAAGTCTGATCAAGTCTATAGATACAGCTGCATAGAAGAATATACCTAGATTAGGTCCTGGCAGTTTTATTATAATCTTCACAAACTTCCTGTGAGTGAGGTAGTATTATCTTCAGTTTAACATTGTGATAAATCAGGCTCAGAAAAGTTAATGAAAAATTTTATTGACACACTGCTGGTAAATAGCACATCCAGACTTTGAACCTAGGTCTCTGGACTTAATCTTGATTGAGTGCTTCAGGTACAGGGGAAACAAAATCTAGACATAGCTATCATACCTGACAAAAGAAGAGCTGGATATTCTAGGGTAATCACCTCGTCCCTGTTTACCTGTGACTGTCCAGTTTGAAAACTGAATATTCCACATACCAAGATCATCCTCAGTCCCAAGGAAACCAGGATGGTTGGTCATCCTGAGAACACTGCTGTCCAATATGGTAGCCACTAGGCATGTGCATCTATTGAGCACTTGAAAAGTGGCTCATCTGAACGCTGGAAAAGTAATACATACATCAGATTTCTCCAAAAGTTAGAATAAAGAATAAAATACAAAATATCTCATTACTAATTTTTATGTTAATTATGTGTTGAAATGATAATATTTTTGATAGATTAAATAAAATATATTAATTAAAATTAATTGCACCTATTTCTTTTTACTTTTTTAATATGGCTATCAGGAATTTTAAATAACATGTGGTTTGTATTTGTAACTCACATTGTTTATCTTTTGGGCAGTGTTATTCTAGAAAAAACATATATATATTAAATTCATATCTACTTGAAACATTTTAAAGAGAGTCTTAACATTCAGTTTATAAACTTTCAGTCTTCTAAAAGTAATTTCTGTCCAAAATTCACCAAAATCCAATTCCACCTTTTTCACTTTCTCCCTATCTGAAATCAAAAACCAGCCAAAGTAAGGGCTAATTACATAGAACTCTAAGGGAATTCCCACCTCCCCCAAATCAAGAAAGTTCCTGAAATTCAAATATTACTGAAGTGATATAAGTATTACAAGTTCTGGAGTCAAGCAAATCTAAATTCTAATTCTGAACTTTGCCACTTACCAGGTGTTTGAACTTGGATAAATTACCAAGGCTTTCTCAGTCTCCATTTCTTCGAATAGGAAAAATAGTAATACCACCTGAGTGTTATTGTATTAATAAGCTTAATAACACTCTGAACCCGTAGTAATGTCTTTGACACACTGCACATACTCAAAAATGTATGTTTTTATTATTATTAAACGGATCTAATAAAACCTAAATTTGCTGGAGGAAAAGGCATGTGCAGACCCATGGATATTTCACTGAACAGTGAGGACAAAAGAGGAAATTGCAAAATTAGGTGAACGAACTCTTACGAGAGGGAAAGAAAAAAAGAGAAAGACAGAGAAAGAGAAGAGGAAAGTGACAGCAAGCATCTATGTGACAATGTTGCATCCAGCCTGCCTGATTTCATAAAGTAATTCTCAAAAAAAAAGAAAGAAGCCATTGTTACTCTGCTTCGTTATTTAAGAATTAAGACTTATTGGTTACGAATATATGGAACTTTTTATTTACTTGCTTTCTGAAGAAAAAAAGGCATCAGCATCTTGTTATCATTGGAAGATGCCAGGACTTAAACAGGACTTAAAAATTCCTTAAACAGTACTGTGTCTGTAATCGGTATAAAAGCCAAGTGCATTTACTCTTCTGAGCTCTGGGATATGCCGTAGCAATGTGCGCACATAATCTTATTTTATAAGAAATCATTAAAAAATAAGATATCTTAAATGTAACAAATTAAGGCCACTCTGACTTCCTCTTTGTCACACTTTCCCTTGTGGTCCAGTAGTGTAGCAGTGGCCACAGGCATTTTGGGGATTCAGCTAAATCAAGGATACACTTACTATTAAATGAGTGGGATTTTTGTGTGTGGTTCACCATTCACTCCACATATAGTAACGTTATTGCTAGCAGGCTCAACGTAGGAATGGCTTGCTGAAATCCTCCTATCCACTGTACTGACTGACCCAGCATTGGAACACAAAAACTCAGGGCTAGAATTTACACACTAACATGGACATATTCTATGTACATTGCAATGAATCTATGTGGGTAGTAGAGAAAATATAAGGTCTAAAAGTGTAAAACCAGTAACTAGTGTGTGGAAAATTCTTCCAATCAGCTGAGTACAATTTAATTGTAGCATTAGGTTCTCACTGATGCCTAGTCAAATAAAACTTCTCTTCTGTCAGCAGTATATTCAATAACTCAGAGCACACAATTACAGATGCATCACGTATTCTTTTTGTTTTTTGGTAAGAAGCGCAGATATAGAATATATCAGATACCTCTATTTGTTGGACACAAACCCACAGAAGTAGTAAAAAACAGTAAGTACTTCAGTGTGTAAAAATGCTTGTTTCATGCATTGTGATGTATCAGATTATATTTTAGTTATCTGATTTATCTTATCCTGACAAGTCTGGTGCTTTCAGCGCAAACAACATGCAAAATTGCTGCTGATGCAGCAAAGTCACTTGAAAAGCCTAGTGCTCCAATAACAAAACTACATCACATGTATGCATCAGCCAAAATACAATAAAGCAGTAGCCATTTAAAAATGCATTGAATGGCTCTTGTTTATGCCTTAATTTTAGGCTAATTTTGTATATTTTTTACAATCATTGATCAGACCAAAATTCAAATATAACAGGAAGAAAGTATTCTAGGAGAAGCCAAAAGCATTAACATGAAAAAGATTGGTTAAAACTCAGTCAAAAAAATTCTTCTATATTTGTGGTATTTTTCAGGTTTTTATATTCAAATTTATTATTTCTTTTTTAATTCTAAATAAATATTCACTCTCATACCAAGTTTGTATTTTTAATTTTATAGTCTTTTTCTTACAGAGAGCCTCTTGAATTGAATGTTTCAAATTTCCCCCAAAGTCTGGAACTACACCTGTGTAAGGGCAAAAATGAAAAGGATGAAGAAAATAATCACATTCATGATGATTTAGGTGGGAAGGTGTAAACTGTATGGTAAAACATTTGGATATAACTTGGAAAGAGAAAACAGAGTGATAGATACCAGTGTTGCTTATGTCATGGTATTTAGAGCTCTAAGTGAATCTGAAAAATATGTATTTTAAATGTTTAAACTTTTTATTATAAAGTATTTAGGATTTAGAAAGAGTTAGCAACTTCCTTGGGTTATACAACTAATAAGCAGAAGAATAGCCTTGGAATCCAGGTTGAACTGCATTATAAGCCCAACAAAGCCTCAGCCAAGCACCTGTGGGCTGCAGAGCCAAGACCAGCATCAGGAGCAGGCAACCTGCCCAGGCAGAGGGTCCCACTCTTAGAAGTGCTCTGCACTGGGCTTAATGCTCTGCTGTTATCTACTTGAAATTGTTAATAAGATTTTGAACAAGAGTCCACACTTTTATTTTGCACTGAGCCCTGCAGATTACATAGCCAGTTCAGTGTGGAACACATATAGCTTATTACAGTATCCCATGTTGGGCTGAAATGGAAGCCTTGATGCCCACTTGGCTGTCACCAGATGCAGATGCCACAAGAAGGGTGAGCATATTGCTGTGGCCACCACAGGCATAATGCCCATTTACTCTACGTCTGTTAAGATCTTATCAGAAGACTTTAAAAATAATTTTTAGTTGCCCAGTTCTCTCAGTCTTTATTACAACTATGTAAAAATTCTCAGAGTCAAGTTCCAAAGTCAATTACTTAGTCAATTCCTTCAGAATTATTTCAATTGAATTTTAAATTTACAGTTATAACTAGTTCAGTGCATTTTTAAAAAAGAACAAATATTAATTTTCTGCTGCAGATTTAATGTGCAAATCACTCCCAACATTAGCCAAGACAAAGAGAAAATTTTCAGTTTCTGATTATTTTTAATCAAATATCCCTTAGATGTACATTCCAAATAGATTATTTCACATAAGGACATATTTTAGGAAGATCTTGAATTTACAGGAATTTGAGAAGACATCAGTAGTCTTGATTATAAATTAGGAAATAAATCACTGGCAGCTGCAATACATAAAATGAAAGACTCAAAGTAAATAATATTTTAGCATCTCAGTACCATTTCTGATGCTCTGTGGTATGTAAGCAAGACCGTAAGTGTGAGGACCATCACCCAGCCCTCCCCAGCCCTCTTACTCTGATCATCTTTTCCATAGCACTTATTTCTTTCTAACTTACTATTCTCATTTGTTTTCATTGTCCATCTACTCTCTCTACAATATCAGCTCTATGAGATCAGGGCTTTTTATTGGTTTTATTCATCATTATATATATCTTCAGTACAAAGAAGAGTGGCTGGCCCATAATAGAGGCTCAAAAACCAGCTATTGAATGAATAAGTAAGCTCATAGAAGTTTATAAAAAACCTTTCTAGAATTGTGACTAGAAATATACCATCTGTAAATTCATATTTGTATGATTAGCAAAGACCGAGAGCTGTTATATACTGTCTCAACAGAAATCAAAAGGGTAAGATAAGGCAATACTCAAACTCTTGAACACTCCAAATTATGAAAAATAATTATAGCATAAACCAGGTTGAAGTTCAGCTTCTGTCTGTGGATGATTAAATCTGTTCATAATCATGTTTTTGTTGCAGTCTAAAGGCTATCTTTAATAGCTGAGGAAAGTATAGAAAAGTTGTTTTAATTATTTTTTTTAGTGGGGAAAGATCTAAAGAACAGTACCATGTGCTAGTAAAAAAAAATTTTTTTTCTATTTTGCTTCTCAGGATATGATTATGATCCTTTCATTCACTGAGACATAGGAACTTAAAGCCTTGGGAGAGGGAGTGGGATTGTGAAAAGAAATTCTAAAAAGGAAAAAGTGAGTCATGCTAACACTAACACTGAAAGCATGTGTATGGTATGAAGCCTGTATGACTTCTTTACCAAAAGGTATTTATTCAAAAAATGTAATCTAGATTAGCTTACAATTAGGTAAAAAAAAAGAAAGGGAGGCACATGGAGCTTAGACAGGAACAGTCCTTGACTCTTGTGAACAGATTTCCCCTAATAGACCATGTCCCTAAGAAAAATTCATTCACTTTTTTCACACTCTTCTCTCCCCATCTGCCTCTCACTAGCAGCAAGAGTAAAAAATAGTGCATGACAATGTTATAAAAGTTGGTCTAAAATTTGACAAACTAATGATGATAGAACCCCACTATAATTTATTTCTACAGAATGGAGTTTTCTATAATGTGGATCTGTTCAAGACTCAAATCTAAGGGCATTTATCTTCTGAAATATGAATGTGTTCATGAGACAGCTACACCACACCCTGAGTTGATTCTGAGTCATAGGACTTGAGGCCTTGAAGAAAAAAAAAAACCTCTAGGCCTCTAGGGCATTATTAGGATTAAGCGCTTAAAATAATGCTTAACTTTATTTCAACTGATCCAGAAAACTCACAATCATTTTGTTGCTATGTAAATTTTCTCTTATTCTCAAACGGATGCTAACTAGTAGAGTAAATTCAGCTAAGTGTGCCTTAGAATTTAAGCCAGATGTCCACAAATATTAGTGCACATCAGAATCATCTAATATAACTGATAATAATAGAAATGCTTAGACCTCTTCACCAGAGATTCAGGTTCAATAGAACCAGGGTAGTGGTCCACATACTAAGAAAAGAATTAGAGTACATACCTGTGCATTTCAAGATCTTGTAGTATTACAAATGGTGTTAGAAACACTATTGTATAGAAAAATAAGGAAATTTAATTTAAAATATTATAAAGTATGACTTTTCATAATATATTCTCCAACCCTTGTAGGTCAATGAAAAGTATTTTATATCTCCTACCAGTTGTATCCTCCTATTCAGGAAAGGTGCTAGTTCAAGTTTGTTCTCCTACAAAATTGAAAGAAACAGCTGTGTACTAGTAAATGCCAGAACAGAAATGACCGGTAATTTCCTTCTTAGACTGCTCTGCAGACTGATCCTCAGAGAAGCTCGTCTGGGTACTTGAAAAAGCACTTAAGGGCTTGACTCTGGGCCATTGGACTTTGGCCAAGGCAAACCTGCCTGCTTTCCTGCTCAGAAGGGGCAGTTGTATTTGTAGTTTAGAAAAGGAAATCACTGATGCCCGGTAGAAAGCCTCCCAGAATCCCAATAGCACAGCTCTGTTGCAGGCCGAAAGCAGAACATCATGGAGTATATGAAAGATAGATATCAGGACCCAAGTAAGGCAACTTTGGTCCTGTGAACTACTTCGCATGAGGTTGGTCTAGATTCCTATGCTGAGAAACTCGCATGGTCCTCCTCAAGTATTCCCAGAATAATTCATGGATAATAGTTAAGGACTAAAAATAAATAAATTTTAAATTTTAATTAAGAAGGCCAAATATCTAAGTTTCATTTAAGTCAATAAAGCTAAAAATGTGTTGCTACGTAAACTAGTTTTATACTTAAATATCCTATTATCTTGTTTTCATTAGACAATAAATTTCTTCAAATGACTTAAATACAAAAACCTCCACCAAAACAATTACTGAGTGATGCCATCTTGGAAAAGGCATTTTTCTCATCCAAATTTAAAGTTATTTCCTCCTCCAGACTATCTCATTTACAAGATTTAGTGCAACAAAACTAAATGCTTGAACAGCATTTTTTGCAAATAACCAGTCTGGCCTACACTTGCCTAATACATAGTCTCTTCCTGTTTTTTCCAGATTGAGACCATTGTCTTCATTCACTGAGCCTCTGTGAATACTAGACCAAGATAGGCAGTTGGAAAATCAAAAGTAAGTCAAGAAGTCTAGAAAAAGCTAATTAGATTGTAAGGAACATGCACATGAGTTCATGAAAAGAATATTGACAGTAGAATTATTCCTAATAGCCAAATCCAGCAACCATGCAAATGTGTATTAACAACATAATGGACAAATAAATTGTGGTTACAAGCATACACAATTATGCAAAAATCTTTCAAACATAACATTGTGCAAAAGAAGCAAGGATTATGTTGTTCTTCCATACTGTACATTTCTATTCACATAAAGTAATTGGTGTTGTTATAACTCAATAACAGTTAATATGGGGAGGCAAAAGATGGTACTGATTGTAAGCAAGTACACAGGGAGCTTCTTGTGTGGCTCACAAGATTCTTTTTACTTATCTGGGTCCTAGTGAGGCTATTTTACTTTGAGAAAATTTATTAATTGAGTTGTATACAAATGATATGTGCACTTTTCTGTATGGACATTATACTTTAATGAAAAGGTCATTTTTAAAAATCCTATCACAATGTGATACCTCTGAAAAAAATAATATAAATATGTATTAAATGAGAAGATAAGAGATAAGAGCATGGAAAAGGGGATGGAGGTGCCAAGAAAAGGAATAAGATGAAAAAACTTTCTCATAAAATGACTGTCTGTCTCCCCATGGCGGGAAGTAATGGGACTGTGGATAAAATCTAAACCAAAATGCCCGGAACATTAAAGATCAAACCAAACACACACACACACACACACACACATGCATCCAAAAAAATAAATAAATAAATTACACCAGGGTCTCTGACTAACCATTGAAAAAATAAAGTTAGTTTCCTCTCTTTCATCAGATAATCTCCCTAGAAATCACTTGCCATTTCAATTTAAGAGGAGATAAGATAAAATACAATAGAGGAATCTATTTTTTTAAAAATGAGGAAATGTAATTTTGAAGCACAAATAGCAATTAAATAAGTAAAATAGAGAATAGAAAAACAATGGAAAAATTAACAAAAAGAGTTTTTGAAAAGATCGAACCTTTAACTACACTAAGAAAAAAAACCTTTACAGTAAGAAAAAAGAAAGAAAACTCAAAAAAATAAAATCAGACATGAAAGAAAACACATTACAATTGATGACACAGACAAAAAGAATTATAAGAGACTACTACGTGCAATTATAACCTAACAGATTGTATAACCTAGAGGAAATGGTTAAATTTCTAGAAACATACAACCTACCAAGACTGAATCATGAAGAAATAGAAAATCTGAACAGACCTATTAACTTGTAAGGAGATTGAGTCAGTAATCAAAAACCTTCAAAAAAAGGAAAATCCCAGGACTAGATAAAAAATGATAAAATCCACCAAACATTTAAAGAAAAATTAATATCAATCCTTAACTCTTTCAAAAAACTGGAGAGGAGGGAACCTTTCAAACTCATTTTATGAGGCCAGCATGATGCTGATACCAAAGCATGACAAAGACACCACAAGAAAAGAAAACTAAAGATCAATATCCCTGGTGATTATAGATGTTAAAATCCTCAAAAAAAATATGAACAAACCAAATTCAACAGCACACTAGAAGGACCATATACTATGACAAAGTGGGATTTATTTCTTGGATGCAAGAATGGTTCAACACTTAAATGTCAGTCAATGTGATTTACAACATTAATGACAAAAGATAAAAATTACAGGATCATCGCAATAGATTAAGAAGCAGCATTTGACAAAATGCAACACTTTTTCATGATAGCAACACTCAACAAATCAGGAATAAAAGGAAATCACCTCAACATAACAAGACCATGTATGAAAGGCCTACAGCTAACATCATACTCAACAATGAAAAACTGATAGCTTTTCCTCTATGATCAGAAACAAGCCACTCTTGCCACTTTTACTCAACATAGTACTGGAAGTGCTGGTCAGAGAAATTACGCACAAAAAGAAATTTAAAAAATCCAGATGGAAAAGGAAGAAAAATTATCTGGAAAAAAATTATCTCTGCCTTCAGAAGTCATGATCTTTTATGTAGAAAACCCTACAGATTCCAAACACACAAAAAAGTGAGAACTAACAAATTCAATAAAATTTCAGGATACAAAATCAAATACAAAAATCAATTGTGTTTCTATACTCTAACAATGAACAATCCAGAAAGGAAATTAGGAAAACAATCCCATTTATAATAGCATCAAAAAGAATAAAATCTTTAGGAATAAACTTAACTGAGGAGGCAAAAATTTGTACACTAATAACTACAAAACATTGATGAAAGAAATTCAAAAATGCACAAATAAATGGAAAGACATCCTGTGTTCATGAACTGGAAGTATTAATATTATTAAAATGTTCATACTAACCAGAGAGCTAGACAGATTCAATGCAATCCCTATCAAAATCTTAATGTCGATTTTTATAAAAACAGAAAAAAGCCTGAAATTCATATGGAATCACAAAAGACCCCCAAATAGCCAAAACAATCTTGAGAAAGAACAAAGCTGAAAACATTTTTCCTCATTTGAAAACATATTACAAAGCTATAATAATCAAAACAACATGGTACTGTCATAAAGACCAACATATAGTCCAATAAAATGGAAGAGAGCCCCAAAATAAAAGCACACATATATGGTCGACTGATCTCTGAGAAGTTTGCCAAGAATACAAAACAGTATAAAGATAGTTTCTTCAACAAATTGTGTTGGAAAAACTGGATGTCCACATGCAAAAGAATGAAATTAGACCCTTATCTTACACCATACACAAAAATCAACTAAAAGTGGATTAAAGGCAAACTTAATACCTGAAACTGTAAAACTCCTACAAGAAAACATAGGGAAAATCTTCATGACATTGCTTTTTTCAATGATTTCATGAATATGACACCAAAAGCACAGGCAACAAAAACAAAAATAGGGCTGGCTGGTTAGCTCAATTGGTTACAGCATGGTGCTGGTAACACCAAAATCAAGGGTTTGATCCCTATTCTAGCCAGCCACTAAAAAAAAAAAAAAAAAAAAAAGAAAAGGGGGAAAACATCAAACTAAAAATCTTCTGCACAGCAAAAAAAAAAAAATAACCAAAAAAAAAAAAACACAAAAAAAAAAAGGCAC